>NW_026860191.1:0-6857 GCF_026571515.1 Ruditapes philippinarum
TGTATTACAATTTGTTGTGTATAATACTTTTTTACAGTTTTTAGTTAACATCAGAAAGTCTTTCGTAGGAATATGTTTTTTGAATATGTGCTTGCTTTCAAATATTACTACTTTTAACAATTAAATTATGTTGTACCAATATGTTATGAAATCTACTCAGCACTTTTTAATATGACACGAAATGAATAATTAACAAGGTATAATTGTCAACAGAGCTTACCTTGAAAGTTGTCCGGCAAAATTTCGCGACATGACCGACAGTGTTAAGTTAATGCTACCGAGCACGCACCCTTGCACAGCTTATGTTGAAAATAACAACGTGTAATTAAGAATATCATACCATCTGCAGACATATTCATACCGCTGTTTCAATAGTTTGTCTAAGGAATGTAACACTAATACAAAATTGAATGTGAAACTTGCGGAAATTGATATAAAACCATTATATATTCGCAATAAATCATATTTGGTAACATATGCATGACCTATTTATCTCTGTGTGCGATAATTTAGAAGACAAACAACAAAGAAGGAAAATAAACCAAGTTTTTTTATCTGGAATGTGGTTTACCATATAATTAAGTCAAAGAAGAATATGTTAAAGAAAGGCATGACTTGATAAGTTCAAGAAAACAACTTAAATGTCACTTTGTGGCACTTTAATCTATGGCAGAAATAATGAGTATGTGTTCGTCTGTGATGATATAAAAACCCATGAAAGATCAATGTAACAGCATCTTGACAATGCTGCTTTTGCCAAAATAGTATATTTTGAATTTCCTTTAGGACACACTAAGCTATTCTTTATCATTTTGTACAATATAAGGAATATTTTAAACTGTCAGCAATACGGCTGGTAACATTTTCAATATATTAAATTAGTCTGTATCATGTCAAAACGGATAGATTTCTCAGATATTGATTACAATGGTAAATAACTTTTCAGAAGGAATAATGAACTTCGGCTGTTATTTTTTTTCTCTTTTATTTTTTGTGACAAATGTTAAAAATGAGTGATCAAATGACCTTTGTCCCACAAAATTTCGTAACCGGGATAGTACACATTTCATAGATGTATTAATTTAAAGTAATTTAAAAGACGTTTCTAAAATGAAAAAAGATAATACTAGAAAATTCTCATATATTTACAACTTTGTTAAATTCAGGCTCAATTCAATTTTGTTAGTCAAATAACTGCAAAAACGTCAACTGACAAATAACTATTTTTCAAGGAAATTCATATTCATGCTATATACTTCATGACATATTTTTGAGACCTTACGTATAAATATTATTCGTGCAACTTGTTTTTAACTTGTTCTCTGTGATAATAATAAAGTTGAAATGATATGTGTTTGTCTACCAAAAAGTTTATTGCGTGTTAAACCTTCCAATGGTAAATATCATGAATGGATTTTGTCCTTTGACCTGGATCAATTAATCATATAAGGAAAACATTTCAACACATACTCAAGGAGCAGTGCAGACTATAATCACACAGCAGGGATCCGCCATTTGATCTTGGTCCGCACTGGTTTCATGTGTAAAATCAGTTGACGCCACCTCTCATAATAGAGAGGAATACCTATTGAAAAACAAATTCTAAGTATTTAATATATATGTATGTATATTGTATTTAAACAATTACAAATGTCATTTTATTTTATCTAAATTACAAATATAATAAATACTAATTGTATGGCCTCAAGACAAAAGGTTTCTTTCAAAACTAGCAAAACTGTACTTTTAAAACAAAATTAGATCTTGTAAACAGAGGAAAATAAGAAGATAAATCATTATACTGTTATATATAAGTACTTATTTTTCAAATTAATTCGCGCCATCGTTCAAGTCTTATCTTATCCAAAACTAATTAATATACGGAAGCTTGTATGTACCCCCGCTATGAAGACATGAAGTCGTCTCCCTCGACTTATAGAACACTACAAGTCGTCAAAATCACGACGAAAAGTTTATATATACCATGTCATTTTGACAAAATATATGTCATCATGTCGCGATACGGTATCCCGACTTTCATACGTTAATATATTTGTCGACTAGAAATAACATGGATGTCGACATACATGTTACTTCAAGTCAACAAATTTATTTTTGTAAGAAAGTCGGGATGCCGTATCTCGACATGATGACATATATTTTGTCAAAATGACATGGTATATATAAACTTGTCGTCGTAATTTTGACGACTTGTTGTGTTCTATAAGTCGAGGGAGACGACTTCATGTCTTCATAGCGGAGGTACATACAAGCTTCCGTACATAATGATTATTTGACAAGTTAACATGCTGTTTGAACAAGTCAGCATTTTCTGTAGACAATATATGATGTTCATTGCACATGTTAATATGCTTAAATGACAAAATAATATCATCATTTCAGAAGATAGCAAAAATATTGATAGCATACGACAGTCACGGCGTTCCATAGTATTGCGTCGCATTGTCCCTAAGATGTGGTTATCATTTGACTTACGGTTGGATGTGATATGTATACAGATTTCGTCCTCTTCACTTCTTTAACCGCGATGAAGCGCAAGTCATTTTCAATTGTATTATAGTGTTTGCTAACAGATTTGCTAACTTTATATGTTACATTCGGTTAATAGTCAATATAAACACTATTTTAGCTATATACCAGAAATAACCTGTTCAAAACCAGTAATTCTCGAAAAGGATTATTTATTTCTATTTTTGTCGTTGTTGTTGTGGTTGTTGTTGTAATGCTTTTTTTGTGTTGTTTTTTTTTTGTTGTTGATTTTTTTGTTGTGTTTAATTTTATTTATTTATTTTTTTATTTACTTATTTATTTATTTATTTATTTGAGGGGGGTGTTATTGTTGTTTTGTTCTGTTTGGTGGGGGGTTTGTCAACAAGTAATTTATAATTGTCATCCTTTCTTTGCCTTATATATTATTAAAAATAAAATGGAGGACGAATTTTGTTTTGAAAATAATGATGTCAACAAAATAGGGAACTGTGGCCTAGGAGTTAAGGTATCAGTCAGTTTTTTTCTGTCAAAAAAATATTGGGACATGACATGTTTCATGTCTCCTCATAATCAAGCTGAGCTGCAATGATAACAAAATTGTCAAAGAAAATTACACATTATTTTGAACACGACCTTTGAGCAGCAGACGTCATTTTCTTTCAATGTAAAACATGTACCCAATGAAATTTTCAAGCTTTTAAAACTCCTCATTATTATAAAATAACATCAGCTATCTTACCTTTAAATTTGCAGAATGACTTATAAAAATAAAGAATTTTATACTTTATGTATTCTGTGTTTATATGCAAAATCTATTAGGACTGTTTAACATACATTTCTATAGAAATCATCCTGTAGAAAATATGATAGACAGGAAAACAAACCTTAAAAATAATACTTTGTCTGTTTATATCAAACAACAGCACAGCTGAGACTTTCTTGCATATCAGACTGGCGTTTCCGTTAGTTTTACCCATGCCGGAAATTTCATCTGGCATGGGGGGGGGTTCCAGATGAGTCGCGTGCTGTACAATTGCACGATAAAGATGACGTCATTTTACCGTTATGAATGATTTTGTAATTCATACGCTGTTGAATGAAAGTAGTTACGGTAGTAATGATATAAATTTTCATAGAAAATAAAGATAAAGAATTAAAAATATAATGGAATATGGTAGAATATGCAAGAAAAAATATCTGACATATGTTTGCGGTTCGGATCGGAATATCCGTCCCTCGGTCACCCGCCCATGGGCGGTAACTCGGCAAGCCTCGTTACCGCCCAATGGGCGGATCACCTCGGGACGGATATTCCGATCTGAACCGCAAAATATGACAGATATTATTATTCTATCATAAGAAAGCGAAAGGTTTTTGTGAGTTTGCATCCTTATAGTTTTGTATCATTATTCAAAACATAGACGTGACGTTATATAGACGTGAAAGTTATCACTTGTTCATTACATAATATATCATAAAATCAAGTGATGTAATTACTGTGGTTGCATTGTGTCGTTTTTTCTATAACACGTCTAAACATGTCGCTTCAGCAATTATATCATGTACATAAAGGACCGACAAGTCGATTTCTTTATGCAGTCTGGTATTATTATAGTGGAGTACTTGACTTAATAAACCAGAATAAATGGTCTTATGATAATAATGTTCGGCACTCCTTCCTGCTCTGAGAGAAGATAGTTTCTTATATAACGTTCACGCAACTCTTTGGCACAACCATTAGAAATGAACCTCCTGATTAAATCGTTCTATGTTGTAAGTAAACTACATTACATTCCATATATTATTCAGAGTTTAATGTAGGTTTAAGTCAGCATTTTGTCTTTTACTGTTAACCAACACAATTGTGGTATGGATGTTATTATATACTGACACAACGGACAAATTGAGTTATAATTTGCTCTAGTGGTGTCCCGATTGTCTCTGAAAATCGAAAACTAATCGGACCACCCCAAAATCGGTGACAATCGATAGTCTTTTTTAAAAATCGAATTTTTTAGTTTTCTACCACCGCTGAATTGCCAAGAAAAACTAGTATAAAAGTATGTGCACATTTACTAATGTAAATAATTATTAAATTCATCTAATTTTCAAAACCTATTTAACATGGTTAATACTACTCTAGAAAATTGTAGTATGTAATAACATAACATTATAAACTTATATATCTACTGCAGTTAAATTAGTGATCTACAATACTACTCATTAATATTGTGACCTGTTGACTAGTACTAATATTGACTGCCATAAAGTTTGTATACAAAAATACTGTCACAAAGTTGTATAAGGTATTTGTGTTGTTTGCTTTGAATTCAAAGAGTAAATCTTACTTTAATCTTAGAGACAAGAGTTTATTTATTCTCAAAATGTGGTCACTTCTGTATTAAAAAAATATACATACATGGATAATTTGGTACCTTAAAAGAAAAAAGGGCCATGAAATTGTGAAACTCGATTATACTATCGGCAGACAATCGATTGTGGTGTCCGATTATCGATAGTGATTTTTGAGTCCGATACCCAACACTAATTTGCTCTATGATCCTCTCGACATGCTGGATAATATTAAACTCTGTGTTTGAATATTTCATCTATCTATTACATGTCAGTGAGCAATAATAGTAAAGCAATTTCACACAAGTCGCGTCAAATTATTATAAATAAAATAGGTCGGTTGTAACGATCGAAGGCAAAACACTTTAATGCAGTTTACAAATACAGACATAAATAAATGTATTTCCATTTATCTTTTCTATACAGATAGGAAATGTTGAAATTCTAATAAATTGAAATAAGACAACTTTTGTAGAGTTAGTAGAAATAATACATTTAATTTTCGGTATATTTTTTTCAGAAAAAACTGTAGACATATAATGTTCTTTAAAAAATGGGCAATAACATGTAAAATGAAAAATTATGGTAAATGTATAATTCAAATTTAATGAAACCCTATTATCCTTTTTTTCAATTGTCAGGCAATATATATCAATGAAAAAATAGGTAACACATTCTTTTTTAATAGATATACCTGATTTAATATGATTTATACTTTTATCATAATACCGACTTTTATTTGTCGAAATTTAAAAACATATGATCTCCATTTATATCAATTTCAGATTAACAAATTGAAATTTGCATTGGATTTTATTGTATACATTGTACATGAACTTTAAGAGATGTTCGCTAATGATTGCAAGGTTGCGAGATTGATGTTGAACCTCAAGTTAATTTCATGCTATAGTTTTCAATAGAATATCTTGCTGCATGTCAGTATTAGTATGACACGAAATGTATCAATTCAGTCCAACCTATTTGAATTGTTAAGCAAGATTTTATTGCGACCGCAATTGAAACAATGTTAAAACTATATTTCATTTAATAATTCTAAATCACAATAAAAATATTTAGATTTCAAGTTTAATGGTTTCAGAACATGAAACTGCATTTTTATATTCAGTTCAGTTGAAGCACAATTTATTCATCTAAATGTAATTAAAACAAACAAACGTTACATTTTCCTAATTTTCTGTAATCTGGGTGAAAGATAAAATTGAGATTGATCAACTGAGTTAAAACCGAATTTGTTGCAGGGATTAAGTAAATTTAATCAAGTACAAACAACCATATTGGTAATTGTTTCTATTATAGCTATAAATCAAGTAAAGTTAAGAAAACACATGCAAGTTATTTCCTTATAAAGCCATATTAAATAACATTTAAAATAATGAAATGACATATAGCACATATTTTTACCTTTCAATGTCATTCTTTTTGCTAAGGTTATCGTGACTTTGAACAAAAACACAAATATTTCTGAACTTCAAGTGTTTTTTTAATTCCATAAGTTTATCATATATTACTAGTACCCTCAGCATTTATAAAATCCCATTGCAAGTTACTAGAATTTAATGATAAAAAGCATCTCTAAAACTTTGTCAGGCTTTCACAAACCCTATTTCCAGGCAAGAAAGATTTTTTTCAAATTAACAAATGTGCTTCCATTTCAGGCCTTTGAAGGCTAATGCGTGCAAACTAATCAAACTTTCAATATATTATGTTAAGATCAACAGAATTATTTATTCAATTAAAATGTAAATACAATAATGGATTTTTGAGACAATTTTGATAAACATGGACCTTTGCTGCCATTTGCAGCTCTATCACATACAAGTTGTAACATTTTCATAACGAACTGAAATTTTGTTATTTTGAAGACAGATTGAAATTGAAAGATGCCCCTAGCTTGCGTGAAGAAAGAATATCTGAAATGATAGGAAAAGAACCCTGTAACAATCAAAATTGTAATTAAAAAGTTATTTCTTGCC
>NW_026860192.1:0-23455 GCF_026571515.1 Ruditapes philippinarum
ACATTAATATTTAATTTGATTAACAAAAAATGAAATATTAAAAGAAGAGCATGATTTTTGGCTGCATCTCTTGAAAATAATAAAAAAAAAATCCGCCTAGATATTTCACACACTGAACAAATAAAATTATTATTTGAAAGCAGCAAATTATAGTAAAAATGACAGCAACAAAAGGAATGAAATTATTTAGATTCGGTATATTATAACAAATAAAACATGGCCTTTCGGGCTGCGCTTCGAGCCATCTCAGTCTGACCAACCAGTCCGTAAATTTGCATATTGCCCTCAAGGCCATGTTTTATTTGATAAATATAAATCTGATCAATGTTATCTTACCTTCATTGCCTTCTATACCTGTCGTAAACACGACTGCACACATCAGTGTTATGATGTTTAACAAGGAAAATGGTGACATATTTGAAAATCTTTCAGTTCGGCAAATGACAGTAACAGTAAACCTGAAAGAAAGACAATTTCATTTTTAACACATACTTGGAGCGAATTACAAATTTAGTTTACATAATTTTGTCAGTATCCACAGTTTAGTTGATAAAATGTGTGCATTGCTTTAGTCAATTTAGTGTTACTGGGCATTTATCTATAACCTTAATTACTGCGAATTCACTTGATTTCTGAGGTATGAAATTTGTAGTTTTGTCAAAAATGGCTTTTTCGTTTGGTTTTTTGTCAAAAGTAAAATGTTGAGCTTGCAGTGCCAGCTATACTTAGAACTATGATGTTGTACAATCTTTTGTTAAAGAATTCGATAGATCAGGAATTTTTGGAAAGTCATTGAGCCAAAATTTATTATCAACAACGTTCAATCGACGTATTGCTCAGCCAAAGTGATGATATCTCTACGATCCCTTGGCTTTCGGTCCTTGAGAAACTATTGAACACAATTTGACAAATCGCTCTCAAGTAATTAGATCTTTCATTTCCTTTACTGTATCCGCAGCGTCGGCCATTTTTGTCCATCTACTAAAGTACCTATCTAAGCGAGCCATAAATTGGTTTATAGGCTCCCAATGATACGGCTCATTCTTTCTAAATTTAGTTCTGAAACCTTCCTATTTCTGTCAACTGGTTTTATTTTAGAACTGCTGTTTTTAATTCCTGGTTGTCTGGTGCTTGCTTAGGGGGCATACTAGTGTAAACTTCAATATCCTTCCCCGTTAATATTGAACTTAAATTAATCGCCCATGTGTGCGTCTTTTTTCCATCCTTGACTAATGGAGAATCTTTCAAATCGCTCTAAATAAGCATCTGTGCCATCTTCGGATATTCCAAATATGGCAATCTTGGCCTCAATCCGGCGGTAGCTTGGGTATCAAAGCGATCATCAGTCTCAATTTTTAATTTCATCAATTCTATTTCTTGCTCTTTCATTTTCATCTCAACTTCAGTATGAAAAAAAAGTTTCTTTTTTTTATTTGGGGGCCCTCAAACCCCGTCATTTTTTCCTCAATTTGTTTTTTTGTTTCATTTTTCGCCCCTTCAAATCCCCGTCTATTCTTATAGATTTTTTCCCCCAAAAATTTTTCTGACTTTTTTAAATCCCCCTCCTTCAATAAAAAGCCTTCCCCAAAATATACACATTTTTCATATTCCACAGCAGCCTAATAATAAACTTCTATTCAATAAAATAATAAACTTTCTTATATAAGAAACTTATGATGAGCTAAGACGTTTTACTCCACAAAATAGTGTACCTGTGTAGCACCAAATCTTATCGCTATAAAACAGTGTCACTTACCGGGCACCGGTAATAAACTTATATTAACAGTTACTACTGGGCACTGGTATTTATTTTTTCGTAATATTCAAATACTACGTAAAACTTGGCACCGGTAATTTTTTTTTTATTTCGATTTAACAAATCAACAAACCCTTCAAAACAACAATGGTATAAACGCTACACCCTCCGAGAGTGCCTTCCATAAACTGATTTAAATCTGCATAATTATAAAATATGTTAGCTTAACGATTTATCATTTACATATAGAGAGAGTATATACAGGTTTTTACAAAAGCTGTTCATCGAAACAAGATATTTACTTTACACAACAGACAAAAAAATCGTGATACAGAAGAATAAAAAAAATAAACCGACAGATAAAACTGTGTGATTATTCTGACAGCTGTGAGGGTTGAATGAAATAATTACAAATATTCTGGTCTGGCTTCACGTTTTAATCTTTCTAAGTAATACTTCATCAATAGTGCTATTATCAACTATGGTAGCAGTACTTTTTAAGTTATGCAGGGCTTCCAACAATCCTTTGTTTTTAGACAAAAATCCCTAAATTTTTAGAACTATCTAAATTAAAATTTGTATTAAACTACTTGCAATAAAATATTTAACATAACAAAAATGCTGAAAAAAATATGATTATGGTCAGATTTCTTTAAAATTAAACCTGAAAAAAATTGTCACTGTATACACATTATTTACTACTAAGACTACATTGTCTGCTGTATATCTACAAATTTACTACTGTAACACTTATTTATTGACTTATATAACGACCAGAAATCCAAGCCAACAGAAGCCAGCAAATGGTCTCTATACTTGAATATAAAAAAGTAAGTATAATACATATAAACAATGTATCGGGTTATCTAATTTGAGAAAGATTAATGTATTAATGTAATAACTGTCAAACTGTTGCAGTTCACATAATCCAATCAAGTACATGAATTACCCTTCAGTGAAAACAAGAGCTACTTTAACAGTAATACTTACTTATCACTTTACAATAAATATATGATTAAAAAAACTGGTACATTAACTAAATATAAAAAAAATGCTTGCAGTCCTTTTTGTTGTTTTTTTTGTTCTATTCACTGTACACTGCATAATATTGAAGAGCACTCCAAAAGTCCCAAAAGTTTCGTAGCTCAATGATTAGAAACTTCTACTGGAAGTTACTCAAATCCACTAGCTGAAAAATCCTCAAATTCACAAACTGAGAGATCTTAAAATCCACAAACTATATCTATATGTTCTCCTCAATGGGTGCTCCAAATGATACAGGGGATTGTTGTGAGGGTTGGATGAAATAATCAAAGATATTTTCGTCTGACTTCTTGTATTAATACTTTCAAAAATAATACATGAGAAATCGACAATTTATCTATTTTTTACCAAAATAATACGTCCTGAAACCAAAAGGAATTTGTTAAAAATCATTATCAATTAATTACACACAATTATCAATACTGCCTTGCAAAATTTCATATTTCCAACATTCATACAATGGTTTAACATGTTTAACAAAGTCTTACCTATCGAACAGCTAAACCAGAAAGAAAGTGAAGCGCTACGTTACTTTCTTATATAGGTGGTGTGATGTAAATTTCCGCACCGCTAGAGGCGAAATTGTTATGATCATTTCAACTACAGCTTTTGAGCGGCGGCGTTGACGATTGGGTAATGCGTCGTAATAGTAATGTAAGGATATCTGGTCACGTGGGTTCAAACACCGTCAGGGGCAAGTGATTGTATCTGTGAGCAAGGAACTATACTGTATTCCTAGAAAAGATTTCGCGCGTTTTAAGTTAGCGCTTTTCGCGGTAGGCATGATTAAGCGAATCTTTATAACCGCGAATATGTCACTGATAACAAATACGCGAACATTTCTAGCTTCAACCAAATAAAAACATAAACGTTCAGAATGTTTATTATAATCTACTTACACAATAACATAGAAACACAAGAGCTATAGAAATGTGTAAACAATTATGTAAAGTTCATCTCCTAACTAAACCACCTAATGTTTAAGCTTGTAATCCATATATTTAGATTTCAATATACCTATCATGCACATAACATTTTTTTTAAAATGTCCAATTATTACTTATTATCATGCTTATTCACGTTATTTGCTTATCACGGCGTAAACAAAAGCATTTACAGTTTGCGTACATAGAATGACTTGGATTTCATTTGCTTGGAGTAGGTGTAATCCTTTGTTTAAAGTACAATAGCGATCTAGTGCTACATTGATAAACAGCTGTTATGTTGTTATAATGAAAGCGATGTATAGTCCAATATTGTTAAAGTAGCACAACATAACCGTTAGTCTGGACCGAAAAAAAAAAACCAACAAAAATAAAATAAAAAAAACAACAAAAAGGGGATATTTTTTTGCCATCTTAAGTAATACACTTATATAGATTTTAAGGTCAATCATGAATTGCTCGAATTGCTGAATTATTAATGTGACATTCATAAATGGGAAATAAGCTATACTGCATACGCATATACAGGGGTGGAGACCGGGAGTAGTCTTTGACTAGTACTGTTTGGTTCCAAGAAAGAATTCCAGAGTGTTTCATCACTAGATTTTGAGCTTCCAACACAATCGCACTAAAATAATGTAGTATTAACCAAATACAGCACTTGGAAATGATATAATTTATAAATGGTAAAAATACAGAAACATGTCTGTATTATGTCTGTCACCTTTCTAGAAATAATTGTTACCCATATAGGGAATCTGAGTCAACAATGTCGTTCTAAACATCTTCACCTGCTGTTGATGTTAAAAGTGTTATCTAAAATTCAATTAAATTACATTCTTAACAAAGGAAAACAAAATATGTAACAAATAATACTACTACTAATAATACTAAATAATACTATAACAATTACTGCTACTGCTACTGCTACTGCTACAGCTACAGCTACAGCTACAGCTACAGCTACAGCTACAGCTACTGCTACTGCTTCTTCTACTGCTACAGCTAATGTTTCTGCTACTTCTACTGCTTCAGCTACTGCTACAGCTACTGATACAGCTACTGCTACAGCTACTTCTACAGCTACCGCTACAGCTACTGCTACTGCTACTGCTACCACTACAGCTACTGCTTCTGCTACTGCTACTACTACTGCTATTCTACTTCTACAGCTACAGCTACAGCCACAGCTACTGCTACTGCTACTGCTACAGCTACTGCTACTGCTACAGATACTGCTACTGCTACTGCTACAGCTGCTGCTGCTGCTGCTGCTGCTGCTACTGCTACTGCTACTGCTACTGCTACTGCTACTGCTACTACTACTACTACTACTACTACTACTACTACTACTACTACTACTACTACTACTACTACTACTACTACTACTACTACTACTACTACTACTACTACTACTACTACTACTACTACTTCTACTACTACTACTACTACTACTACTACTACTACTACTACTACTACTACTACTACTACTACTACTACTACTACTGCTACTACTACTACTACTACTACTACTACTACTACTACTACTGCTACTACTACTACTACTACTAATACTACTACTACTACTACTACTACTACTACTTCTACAACTACTACTACTACTACTACTACTACTACTACTACTACTACTACTACTACTTCTACTACTACTGCTGCTGCTACTGCTACTGCTACTGCTACAGCTACTGCTTCTTTTACTCCCACCGCTACTGCTACTTCTACTGCTACAGCTACTGCCACTGCTACAGGTACTGCTACTGCTACAGGTAGTGTTACTGCTACAGCGACCGCTACCGCTACAGCTACGGCTACTGCTTCTGCTACGGCTACTTCTACTGCTACTTCCTCTGCTACAGCTACTGCTACTGCTACAGCTATTGCTACAAATACTGCTACAGCTACAGCTATTGCTACAGCTACAGCTACAGCTACAGCTACTGCTACTGCTACTGCTACTGCTACAGCTACTGCTACTGCTACAGCCTCCGATACCGCTACTGCTACAGCTACTGCTACTGCTACAGCTACTGATACAGCTTCCGATACCGCTACAGCTACAGCTACTGCTACTGCTACTGCTACTGCTACTGCTACTGCTACTGCTACTGCTACTGCTAAAGCTACTGTTACTGGTACAGCTACTGCTTCTGGTACAGCTACTGGTACAGCTACTGCTACTGCTACTGCTACAGCTACTGCTTCTGCTACAGCTACTGCTACTGCTACTGCTACAGCTACTGCTACTGCTACTGCTACTGCTACTGCTACAGCTACAGCTACAACTTCCGCTAAAAAAAGGAGAAGACCGAAAAACTTAGTCTTATAAAATATAAAATTCTTCTTCTTTTTAGCGCGTTTCTTAAATGTGTCGAGTTTTGTAATATATCATAAAATATGACATCTGGGGAATATGAATATTTTGGAATAAATAAAGATGCGATCATGTATAACAAGTAGGAATCTATATAGCAATCAAAATGACTTGAAAGTACTTTTTAATGTGATGTTGTAAATAACAAAACATTGCTGAATTATTATAGCAAAATTGGTATAAGACAAAGAGTGTCTCACAACTGCATCAGAGAAATAGTTTTGTTTCCGATATGTAAATATAAACAGTGGCATTATCTGTATCTGGGTGTATTAGGAGTAATGACTTCGAAATTGCTTTTGTCTGTGTGTGTTAAAATTTGGGCATTCAAAGAAATAGTGCAAAAAAGTTTTGTTCTGTTTATGTACAATATATATTCATGTAAGTTAAAGAACAAAGACATTCTATGTTACAATTTTTCCGAGGATCGTTAATAAGGAAACATTTATTTATTTTTGATATATTTTTTATCAAAAACTCATAAGATATACTTTTTTAAGAAATCATAGATATAAGCATGCACATTTCATTCGTTTCTTAGACCAGACATTTGTTTCGGTTTATTTTATTATTTGAATCTTACTGTCTGGAAAACATACCATTCTTTAAGTAATATTTTTTCTTTTATAAACCTTGCAGTAATTAATGATTTGTGAAGAGCTACGGTTATTACATATTTTATTCACAGAGCATAAAATAATAGTACAAATTGTAATACATTGTAGGACATTTATACCTACCTCTAAACAAATAGGCCCAATCTAATTCTGCGTTCGGGACACATCTGCTTTTATTATGCAAAAATAGATCATTTAAAATAGCAACTCAAATACATAAATTAAACACGCGCAATGCAGATTAAAAAAAAATAAATTGAATATTTATGCAATATTCCGTTTTAATTTTCATATCTGAAAATATACAGTCATGCAACAACAACTCGTGATTACTAGTTCTTTGTAGAAACACATGTTAGTCTAATGGCATATTCGTAGGAACAAAGAACAACAGTACAAAAATATTGATCTTAGAGCGACCTTTGGCCAGAAAAGAACATGCAATAGTATTGTATTATGGCCACACGTACTCAAAAAGTAAAAATATAAATCTGAAATTAACGGGACTCCACTGCTTTTTTGACATGCTATGACTGGAAATAAGGTTTCAAAATAATAGTTCAATTTAATTCGCTTAAACTTACGAAATTTAGCTCGATTAAGAAACAAGTTCTTGCAACTTATGTTTATCACTCTCGAGTCTTCTTCCTGGAACTAGCAAGTTCTTGTGTAATATAAGAAAAATGATCAAGTAGGGCTCGAGCCCAGTATGATCCCAGGGTTGATTGGCAGACACCTTTATCACTAGCCCACCGCTCCATTTCGTGTAGGACTAGACCAATAACTTCAATAAAAGAATCAGTGTTTGTTGTACGCGGTAGCGTATATTATCTTTGCTAATGATATCGATAGTTAATTATGTTGGATTATTGGTTAACCTTATCTTGAATCAATTGGTTAGAAATACAATTAATAATATTTTGATAATTATCATTCTTAACAAAATTATATTCCTTTCAAAAGTAAAACATTACGTTATATTAACTATAACTAAAGCCAATGACCATAGAAATGTAACATATAGCATATAACATATATTTTATTCAACATAAAGTTGTATACATACAATTTATAGTCATTAAGATACTGTGTGGTGTAAAGTGTTATAAATTACAGTTAGCTGAAAAGTATTGTTGGCGAGTATTAACAATTGTTATGACATATCTAACAAAGTTTGTATAAAAATTCATCATCCCTGAAAGACTGATCTGAATAATGAAACTTATGTCTTAAAGTTGGTCAAATAGCCTCGGGTGATTCAGAACTTTCTGATACTCAATATATTTAAACATTCAAAGCTATATTCCTGGGTACAGTACCTTTTTTTTAATATAGCTTCTTTGTCGTAAAGATAAAACATTGCTCATCCATAACATATAATAATAAATAAACTCGTAGGGAAGTCTTTTGAACTAACCATACTGAGAGTCCTGCATAACTGTTTCCAATCACAACATTTAATTTGCACAAGTAAATACTGCCATTATTAAACAATTAAACAGGCACTGCTTACATTTCTTCATGAATACAAAGATTCGAAATAATGTTTGCATGTAAAAAAATCTGGAAACAAAGAGGTCCCTCAGAAGCATTAGTCCAACAAATTTACATGGAAATTGCAGACTCGGTTTGATTGAGTCTGTACATGAGGATGAGGGATAATGAATACGTGCAACATCCCTCACAACCCCATCACCGGATTGAGCGGTACTCAATTCTCAACACTTAATAGTGCTGGTATCAATGATCCCCAAGGACCAGAAAAATATAACAACACTGAAGTGAAGTACGGGGCAACTTTTTACAGCTGCCACACGGCACTTGACACCTGCTGTTGTGGAGTATAAAAATCTGGCAAACCAGATTCACCTTGGCATCTTTTTTAGCCTTATATACCTGTTTAATCAATTTTTCATTCAACATTACTAATAACACAGCCTATCAAGCATTGGAACAAACGGGGAATTGTGAATCTAAATTTGATATCATTATGATTCAAAGATAATATATACTTTTTCTGACTTGTTTTATCCTTGATTGAGCTTAATGCAAATTATCTAACTAGTTGTTATTCTAATATTTGGATCTGGAACTGGAAAAGTGGAAAATATGCTTTCAAAGTTCAAATAAAAAAATGATAATGAGAAAAACAACAATATCTCCCTTCCCAAAAAAAGAGATAATAACTATAGGATTTCGTCCCTGTGGCATAGGAATGTTTTTCTTCTCTATTTATAAGCGTAAGGGGCTTTACGAGCTGTGTGTGTATGGTTTGCAAGTTTTGCCAATTTACGTACTCTGAGATATTTAATTTAAACCACGTGTGATTGGCACATACTAAAACTATTCAGTTTCTGATGTTCTAATAGAATTTGCGTGTTAAAATGATTTTAATATACATAGTGATGTTATCATTTTAATGAGGGCAATACTAACTACTTGTGTCTGATAAATAGAGAATACTATGTTAGTGCCTGATATTACAAAGTTTATCAGGCAAGGCTAAGAAAAAAAGAAGGAGTCTGTGAAGCTGTCAGTATTGTTTCCTTAATATATTTATCTAAAATTTGACACCAGGTGAAAATTGATGAATATGTATGTGCTCAAAATTAAGATGCTAGTTATTGTTCTATACAAAATGAAAGTAGAGTAAAATACCTTATTATTTTCAAGAATCATAAATCCTTTTTTTTTCATATAAATATTTTTTGTCAGTACTTATGATGTTTGAGGGTTTTTGGTTGTAGAGGGGGAAGAGGAGTATAGTGTAGGCCATGGCCACGTGCCGGACATCTGTGCTTAATCACGCCCAAGAATTTAAAAGAATTTTCAGCCCATAAAATAATTCAAAAAGTCTAAAAAAAATCTGAAATCACAACTCGGCAACCATATTATGAATGAATACATGGCTGTGCATATCATACGCACTTTATACGAGAGATGTCCGGAAAGTTCATATACATCTTCATTTTTTTATTGTAAAACAATACATACGCTGTACAAATTTTGTCAGCATAAAATACATATCTAGCGAACACATTTATCAAAAATTACTGAACTGTGACTAACGTTTGTATTTTAAAAGTATTTACATAAAACATATATACATAATCATGGAGCACTTTGACAACGTCAACGGCGTCAAATTAAATTCATGTTTACCAACTATTTAATTTCTTCCGATTTCAAAAGCCATCATGGTACCTGTCTGACGTATACTTAATACATGTTATTGCTTCATACATTTCATATTTAAAATTATTATTTAAAAATAAAGATTTCACTGGTTCCCATACTGTGTGTAAGATGTCTGCCTTTTTCAAAAAATGTTGTAACGCAATCTACGATATTTCAGCCATGCTACTTTTGGTCACTTCTGGAGCGTTTCTTATACAATATCCTGTCATCACCGCTTCTTTATCTTGTTTGACATTTATTCATTTAAACACAAGTTGCCTTTAACATTTCATGGTTAATTTTGTTTTAAAGGTAAAGATTATAATCTCAGATGGCGCCATATTAGCGTTGCTATGAAGTTAAATATCATTACGTTGCTCCGTCCGTTAATTTGACGTCATTTTTGCAACACAAAATGTACGCACCTTCATTGCCTATAATCGCCGTAAACAAGCTGTTTATTTACGTATGGCATCATAATTTACACTGAATATCATGTTATACTATCCTATGATGTCACAAAATTAAAACGAGAGATTGCATTAAAATTACATCTTTTAGCAACTTTTTATTCGAGTAGCTATCATCATGAAATCAAAGTGCTCCGTGGTTCGTTGATCATGTTGCCATGGTGATCGGCGCTTTGCGAATATTACTTTTATCATGTTTTTTAATTTAGAAATATGTAGCAGATAAATACTTAAGTAAAGTATTAAATCATCATATTGATATGTCTGCTTAAAATAATTTTATAGCCTTGTCTACGAACTTTCCGGACAGCCCTCGTATACCATTTTTCTAAACAAGAAAACTCAAAATTATAGGTCTTTATATCATTTCTCTCAACCTAAATATCTTCTTTTTGTTATTTTCAAAAAATCTTGATTATTCTTTATCAGAGTGAATATATGAAATGAAAAAAAAAATGTATAACCAAATACTTCTATAATTAAGAAATAAGGCCATTATTTAACTTACATTTTATTATTTAAAAAAACAACGTTGTTTATAATTGTAGTTATATCTCTAATGCTTTTTATTGTGTCCTAAAAGATCGTTCATGTCAAACTGTAAGCAATTACTGCAAGTTTTTTCCGCGTACTTGCTCACTAATGGGAGCATCAGATTTAAATACAGGAGTCGTTGATTTGATCATCAGGCGAGGTAAAATGTCGCCGTGAAAACTAATCTCGGAGTTAAATGGCCATTTGTCTGTCATCAACACTGATAGGCCAGTAGGTTGATATCCATGGAAGCATGTTAAATGGAGCGACCGATAGACTATTACCAAAGATGTGGGTATCTCTATGTTAAAAGCAAACTAGCATACATAAATTTATGTTATATTTTAACCGCATTGTAGGTGAAAATAAGTATACTTCGATTTGTAACGGTTTGAACACTGTTGGTCCCTTTTTGATAAACACGGACATTGACGAATGGCATGTTTGAGCTAATATAATACAACATATCTTTTTGATTTACAAGTATGCTTGCTTTACAGTTTTGAATACATTTTGGAATTCAAATAATCACAGTTATAATGCAAGATAATACAAAACACTTGGGGGTTGGATTCGATTAGATTGACTTGACTAATTTAACATTCATTTAATCATTTGAATATGTCCATAGCATGTTGTACAAAAATGAATATCTTAAAATAAAAATTCAATTGATCTTATTTAACAATTCTTGTACATATGTAAACAATGTCTCAATTTCGTCACAATTGTAAACCACATTATTATATCATTTTTCTCCAAAATGCCACCCTTTCACAGCTTTTTGTGTCCACTTTAATAAATCATTATCAAATTTGTTACGACATATCTTTCATATCAATTGTGTTCTCTCTCCACGCTTGTTAAATGGGAATATTCTTTGCTTCCAGTTCCAGGCTTATTGACATTGGTGGAAAATAATCTCACACCTGCATGGTTATATAAGTCAACATTTACATTGCTATGGGCATCCTCAGTCAGCGTGTTATATGTGCTTTCATTATTCTTCCCTAGTGTCGATAGAAGAACTTCATGTCTACGAAGATTTTCCGTACACGAATAACTGTTTTCGGAAGTCAATCCATCTTTGTTGATCACAATATGATTGTAATTCGAATGGCTTGGTGCGTTTAGAGGTGGTCTTGAATTAGCACGGTCATATAAGCCTTTTGACATCGTTTCAGAGACATCAAGGACAGGTTTTGGACTGGTTGGTGAATTTTGAAGATCTGTTATCTCGGTGTAATTGTAAGGGTTGTCAGCTGTTTCGGTTGAATAAATCGACGTTGATATTTCTGGAAGAGTTTGGAACATTGCGTTTTCTTGCCTTGTTGTTCTTTGGACAGGCTTTACTTCAGGGAATTGTTGTTTGTCATTATGACATCTTTGCCTTTAATCATACAAACATGCAAATTATATTGTAACAAAACAAATCTATAATACTAAAAGCTAAGCTACTCATACATATTTTAAGCCTTATTTAAGCCTTGTTAATTAAAAACTAAAACGTTTAACTTGTATATAAATGCAAACACTTATAATAAAACCATAAGGATGGATTAAAAACTTAAACCGTGAATAATGCATCCTTTTAGTAATATGATAATCATTGTTATCCACATTATAAATTACCATTTTATCCAGAAAATGACAGCCCCAGTTGCTATGACTACAAGGATTATGACAGATATGATAATTGGAGTTGTGTTTCCATCGTCATTTTCACCGTCTTTTTCATCGTCACCTTCATCGTTATATTCATCATCATTTTTATCGTCATTTTCATCGTCACCATCATCGTTATATTCATCATCATTTTTACCGTCACTTTCGTCGTCATTTCCATCGTCTAAAGTAGACGTCACAATTTTTTAAAAAGGTAAATTTAAAATTAAACAATACACAAAACACATGTTATGGATATTCGAAAATCGGATAAAAGCAATGACCTCTTGGCTATGCAACCTTACAGTTCAACATATTAAGGAATTTTAAACGTGTAACTATGTATTCAAGGCTTAGGACTTATAACTATAACTATTCCTCGAATTAATTTATTCATCGCATTTTAGCGAATAGTGCTCGAAATTAAATAACAGCTGTGTTTAGTTACTATTGTTTTTAGAAATCCTCAATTATCTGATCTTTTCGTATAATGTGTCATTCCATGTCATACCAAAACATGAACTTTGCATATAACAGTCATTAGAAAGTCGGTTCGTCTTTAAAACATAAATGTCCGTCTGTCCGTCCGTTTACCGTTTTTTCTGTATAAGAGGCTTTGTTATACTTCATGTCCGCAATTCCGCTTTTAATTGGATAAACGTGAAGTAGATATAAATTATATGTACACGACTGATGTTTTTATTTTTAGAACGAGTTAATTAAATTCAATATTGAATCTACTCTCATTAAATATACTAAATTGACTGCCATGTCTTTTGATACTATATTAGGGAGTAGTGTAGAGCGTGTAAGTATACTAGTTATAAAAGTTTCTGATACGATGAACGAGAGTACATATATTTCATCCATGTCAGCAATGCTATATTCTCCCATATAACGCGTCAGCGACAGTGTTAGTAAGAAAACCCAGCACGCTTAGACTGTTTACATAATAGGGCGGGAAAAGGCGCACGTAAATAAAGAAAGATATTCCACAGCAAATTGGTGAAACTTTCAAACCTTTAGCTATTCTTAAGTATTTGTCAATTGATTCGAGAAATATGCAATAAAGGACAAAACACAATGGTGAATTAAATGCACACACGTAGCTAACCGATGACCATGTTTTTTTTATTTTTTATATTTTTGTACTCGCTTCGGTTTCTTACAATAAATACGATATCAGACAACAATGTTTTTTACTCCAAGACTTAAAGAAATATACATTTGCATAATTGTCATAATGCGCCATATAAACTGACAAACATCTTTTTAAAAAAATTTTATCTGTTTGTCCGTCTCTCTGAAGAATGATATGATGTTTTTGGTTGTTAATTCAGAATAAAATCTTGTGGAAACATTGTCTATTTGATTTATATCCTATCGTCACAATCTTATTCAATGAAATCAAAAGTTCTTTGAGACTTGTTGAAGTGGTAAATCTCCTTTCATCTGAAGATAACCTAAAGTAAACTAATGTAGTGGAGTTTCTAGCATAAATAGGCGTTTTAGACTTTAAGAGACTGTTATGGACATTATCCGCGCTGTTCAATCAGGTACGTATATTTATATACGTACCTGGTTCAATTATACTTTTTGTCATTCAGACATATCAGTAGAAGGAGTTCGTGACAGTGTTGATTAAGAAATAAGTAAATATATGTACATTTTGTGTCTACTATGAATAAAAATATATGCGAAAAGAATAGATTGATAATTACTAAAATGTCGTACAATATCTCATTTATCTTTTAAATTAATAAATAAAGAAATAATAATTATGTATGTGATTTTCTTACTGTATTACTATATAACTATGAGTAAGAAATTTTGTTAAGTAATATATATTATAATCATATAAATTTTATACATAATACACATATACATTTTATTCAAATATATATACAGTAAACCTCGCTTAAGACATTCAAAATATATTCGTTATACCCGGAGTTCCTTGTAAGCACATTGCGAATTAGTTCCTTGTATCAGGAGTTTTTATTTCGTATTATATTAACATTTAACGAACTGATTGTTTACCATCGTTCTCCATGTTGAAAAGCAAGATTTGATTAAGAAAAATAACTCACTTGGGTCCGTCATTGTTGTATCCCTTATATTGATTCAAGAATTTTTTTTTTCGATTTTTCGTTCCTTTTTTATTGAATATCTTCGATTATATTATTAAAGGGTGACTTTAACTTATGACATATATGGATTTCTATTCATTTCAATCTAACGTAATTTGCACTTTTCAACGGCTTTTACTCAAGAAATAATGTGCTCTATTATGTTGACAACCGATTGTAAATGACATTGAGCAAAATATAAAACAAACGAACTAATGGAATAAAATGAATAACTATTTTCTCTTGTGACAAGAAGTCATGCTAAAAATATTTTAAATAGAAACTATTACGTACTACTAAACAAACTTATTTTCATAGCCGAGTTTTAATCCGTGCCGATGAAAACAAAACTAGAAAATGCGGTAGCCTTAATTTGGAATTCGTAATAAAATTGTAATAACTTAATTTGGACTAAAAATGAGTTCCATATAAGTGATAATTGCTTATTACCGAAAAATCGCTATAACCATGCCGCTTTAGGTGAAGTTTATTGCATTATACATTTAAGTATTAATTCGAATTTTTAAAACCCTGCCACAACAAGAAGGACATTGGAATATTGATGACGCACGAGTTTTAAACTCGAGTATGTACTTTCCTTTATCAAAAAGTACATAGTACACAAATGTGAAAATACAATATAGTTATAAAATACTTATAACTGTTAAGATTGAAGAAACAAAAACTTACGAATAGTTCTAAACAATGTTATTTCTCCTGCTCCCGCACATTCCTTTTTACCGCTGCCTGGGCAAGGATAATCGCACATTGATTCAACATTATGATATCGTGTTTTGTTGCCACAATAACAGTGCATGTGTTGCCTGTGATACTTTCATGAAAAGGTATAAACACATATTTTATTAACATCTGTTTAGTAAAGTCTTTTAGTTAAAGTTTATTAAAGTTTTAGTAAAGATTAAATACTGAACACAGTATCGGGCTTTTTATGGGAGCCCTTTCAAGATTTTCAATCGTGTGTTTTATGCTACGGTAACATTAATACATTATACAGAATGAACATTACACAATAGAATTTATTACAACTCTGCATGATAATATTTCAAGCGAAAACTGTTGGAGTCACTGGCCTCATTCAAATTTGATAGTTCATGTGTTGTAAATGGTCAAGGATAGATAATTATTTAATATCGTTAATTGTTTTATTTGATCACTTGTTATAGCGATCTTTTTACTAAATTGCCTGACAAATAGTAAGATTAAGCATAGATTTAAAGGCGGGCTAGTAAAGGAAAAATGATTTAAAATAGTACATGTTAATTTTCCAATAATATCCAAAGAATAACACTGCAACAGATAACGCGCCCTGTCTGATTTCTTATTATATAACAAACACTATTGACAAGTCAATTTAGAATATTTCTCTTTTTTTACATTTAAGGGATATCTGGTTGTCTGTAATCTGTTGTCATTATCTTTCTTGATAAAAACAAACCAAGGCACACATTGTGTCAATTAATTTAACGTAATTTAAACATATTTTTGTAAACGCTACTAGTATAATTCGCTAGTTATAGGGGGCGATGGCTGAGTGGTTAAAGTATCTGCCTGTCAACCCAAGGAACATCGGTTCGAGTCCTACTCGGGTCCAAGAAGCAGACCCAAAAGTGATTGATGTAAGTTGCAAGATCTAAAATGAATATGATTAAACTAACACCTTATAATATTACCTTTGCCCCGGCGTATCTATAATGGGCTCTTTCACAATAGTTGATACATTCTAATACATATGCATCTCTCTTCATTTTTTTGTGCGTTAAGGCATTAGTAATAGTTCTTCCAAATAGATCATAGTAGCATCCAATAAAACCGGATGGTTCTGAAAGAGCTAATAAAAATATTAATTAGAAATTAAGTAATAGAAAGAGCACCGAAACACGAGGCTATCTGATTTGTACGAGGGGGCGTAGTCTGTGCATCCGTGCCGTCTGATCAGGATCCATGCTGTTCGCTATCAGTTTCTCTCCTTGTTATAGGGTTTATAAGCGAACAGCATGGATCCTGATCAGACTACGCGGATGCGCAGACTGGTCTGGATCCATGCTGGTCGCAAACCCATTATGTTGGTTTTGCCGCGGCTCATATAGTGGTTCAGTTAAAATCGAGCATAACCACGAACATTAATACAAGGATGTTAACATTATTATACTTTCCTAAAAACCGTTGTACACTTTTTGCAAGTTTGATTTTCCTGAAATAATTTTGCTCATATGGAGGCATGCAAAAATACAAAATCGATCTGTGAAACATGTGGAAGAATTCAATTGATAATTGAATTAATTAAAATGATAATGATAATGATGATGATGATGCGGCCACATCTACCACCTCTACCGCTATAACAACAGCAACCACCTTTACTAACACCTTTGTCACTGACAATACCATTTAAACTAAATACTTGAACAACAATACCAACAACAACTACAACATCATCATCATCACCATCATCATCAACATCAGCAGCAACAGCAGAAGCAACAATATCAACAACAGCAACAACAACAACAACATCATTTTCATCACCATCATCAGCATCATCAGCAGCAGCAACAGCAACAACAATAACAATAATAACATCAGCAATACCAACAACCAACACCAATAGCAATTACACGAGCAACAAGAATAACACCGAACAACATTGAAAAATTAAGTATAATAATAACATACGATTCACCGCCTTGGTAAATAAGAAAATCAACCCTGGAATGAATAACCCCGTCATTTGAACATTTCTCAATTAAATTATGATACGAAACGGCACTGTTGTTTCTTCTTATGATTAAACTTCCGAATATTGTGTCAAATAATTAAACCGATATAATTAACTTCTTCAAGTTTAAACTTCCTTTCGATAGCTGAAAAACGCAGAATACATAAATGCTACTTGAAAATGTAATTATTTTTATCTCAAAATCTTTCCAAGGTACTTCAAATGAATCATCAAACATGTCCGAAAATATAAATGCTATAATTAAAACTGCAAACTTTAGCAGATGAGCAAAAAGAAAAAATACAATAAACTAAAAATGAATAAATGAATATACATGTACATATATATAAGAAAAAAATGTTGTTGTTGTTGTTGATGATGATGATGATGATGATGATGATGATATCAAATATTAAGGTAATAAAAATAGAAAGAAGAATAATTCTTTCCATATTTTGAGATAGTTTAGGTAGTGTTTGTGCCTTTTTTTACCTCTAACTATGTTTAATGTTTAAAACTATATAAGTTTTCAATACAGGATATCATGAATCTTATGTTTAATCATACATAGATACCATTATGTGAACTATTTAAATTTCTGTGTTAGAGGCCATTTGACAAATTGATTTAAGGTACGGCCATTCTTATGCATTACATCCTCTTTGAAGAATATCTAAACAGCCAATAGATTTAAAAAAGAAACTTCGTTAAAATTTAATTAAGACCTAATATTTTCAAAGTGTAATAAAATAAAAACTTCACGATGAAGAGTTTAAAATGTTACGATATTATCTCATTTATTTCTGAAAAATTAAGGCAAACATAGTAAACAGCCCCTAAATTGAGTAAATTTTCAAGAAAGTTTTAATAGACTCTCTAATCTAACAAGTGTTTAAAAGTTATGGTGTAGGGTAACATTTCTAGAGAAGTATCGATACTTTTTGTATCAGACATTTGTTAGCTGAGTGTTATCTTTTGTTTCTTAACGGATCTGTACTCTGACCTTTTACTTGAATATCAATAGATTTTGCCACAAACATTGACATGTGCTCTTTTGTTAACACGTATGTGGTGGTGAAATTCTTATTGTATTCACTAATCAGATAATTAGAATTACCCCAGCCTCTCTTTTGAATATATAAGTATACTTTAGACAGATTATAGATATATTTGAAAATAAATATATGTTTTTTATGGCAAATTTGCTGTTTGTTATGGAATAAATGCACATGAAACTACCAAATGTTAAGTCAGATTCTTTTTTTTAAATATCAAACTCTTAAGGGAGTAAATCAGAACAAAAGGGATGATAAAAACTTTTAATAATAAGTTCTTAAATCTGTGTTAACTACCTACAAGTTGTAAAGAATATGTTTGTGTTGCTGTTAAATGTTTACTGTGCGCTACTATGCTTTGATATAAATGTTTGCAGACCGTAGAAACAATGTGTAATAAATTCATTTGTAGTCTTGAAAATTTGCCCCCAAAAATGTTTATCTGGACTTAAAATTGATAAAAAAAATTATTAAATATGTTTAAGATGTAAAATAACATTAAGTTAAAACTATAAAAAATAACCTTGTGTGCGAAACCGAGTCCAATATCTATTATATTTGGCCCATTCCTGATGCTTATAATCAAGCGCTAAGATGTATTACCAAATTAGGGATCATTAGGGGCAAAGTATGTTATTTTCAATCTAACGTTTTTAAAACTGATATTTCTAACTTTAAAAACCTAGCCAAAACAGGAAGAAAATAGGGAAAATTGAGAAGCTCCAGTTTTAAAACGAGTTTTTACTTCCCATTACTAAAGAATACATTGTACACTCGTGTGGAAATACAATGTAATTACTAATTGTATATAATAATTATAACAGTAAGGATTGAGGAAACTAACACTTACAAATAGTAATAAACAATGTTATTTCTTTTCCTGTCGCACAATTCTTCTTACCGCAGCCTGAACAAGGTTAATCGCACATAGATTCAACATTATACATGTATGACCTCACTAACAATGTGATACTATAATGGAAACGTTAAAACACACACGCACACATCGCACACGCGCACGCATCCAAACACAAATCATATTTCACGATAAATAAAATACATTATCATCATTTTGGCATTTCATAAAACATCTTCAATATTCGTTATGTTTGTTTCTAACGCGCAGGAATTCTGCCATCTGTCTCACCGTCCGATTATCTATATAGATAAGGCGTTGAACTTTGAAACGGGTTCGATATATATATTGTGACATCTGCTTCTTTAATTTTGATTTCATCGATTACATAAGACTATAAATGCTTGAAGTCAAGTGTATTTTCTTAACCAGGTTAACGTTATCAGTTGACATTTGTGTGTTTGCATTTTATTGACGTTTTTTTGGCTTAATTTGACAGATTTACTTTAAAATAAATAGAAAATGAAACTTTACTTTGGAAAAGGAAAGTATTTAATATGTGTTATTTGCTTGTTCATGGCTTTACAAGGTATACTTTCAGTATTTCATTTTTAAGCTTCTGCCCTTTGAGCTGATAAATTTATGGGTTAAAATATTATACAAATAAAATTCAAAGCGGCACTGTTTAGATTATTCCAGGAATTTTAGACACCGGCTTTCCGGTACAACTGGAATTTACTCGAGGTTAACTGTGTTTAACGGGCAAATTGAGGACCTCTGCCAGGTTTCCCCGCTAAACAAAGTTATCCGAAAGCTTAGACTTTCCCCGGTTGGTGGCGACAACCCAGTATTTATTCTTTTTACTTGGATTATCTAAAATTTTATTCAAGAATTTCCGGAAAGAAATTGGCCCGAAAAATTATATTTTATTAGGCACATTTTTGCTTAAAGTAGCGTATGAATTAACAACTTTATAACGGAGAAATGACGTCATTCTATAAACGCAATTCATTCATAAAAGGCGAATGGGAATGACGTCATTTACGCACGACTTAAAGATCGTTCAGCACGACATTATTGCTGTGTGTTTGGTATTTTTATTTTAAACTTTTTGGCATATTCTACTTGGGTGGAATCATCCTAAGGCTGTGTTGCCTTTTTTTTAACTTTGGTCTTTTGACGTCCCATACCTGTGATATTCAGGCTTCTCAACCTCTGTTGCCTATTATGACTGAAATACTGTTGGGAAAAGGCGTAAAATGAAACAAAATGAAAACAAAACCCCCGTTCCTCTTTCAAAATTCTCTTTTGTTTAGTTCCGCCCACAGTTTCTATTACCTGGGGACCATACGCCGCTTTTCATGGAATGGCACGGAAGTGTCACAGTAAAGGTTCCATGATAACCGCCATATGTACACATCTGCGGATGATTTAAAATTCAATTGTTTACCATTTCATGTTTAAATGTTGAATTCTGCTTAAGCCCGTACTAAGGGTTGAGAACGATAGTTTGCACTTGACAGTACCGTCCATGAACAGGCACAATCAAACCCAGCCAGCAACATTTTCAATTTTGCCAGTTTGGACTTTTTTAGGGATTCTTATATTTTCTATTTTTGACATAGCAACCGTACAAACAGGAGATATTTCTGTCTGATATGCAAGCAAATTTTATCTAAAATGCAAAACAAACAGGTTTTTTTTTTATCTCATACGGTTTTAAGTTTGACTGATTTTTTTAATGTTCTTCTCTTTATCAATCACATTTTACTTATAACGAACTTGTTTCAATGTTCTAATTGTCCGACTATCTTTATAATTATGTAATATTGTGTGGATAAAATCGTTAAAATTTAAAGCGTTGTGGTTATTTTATTGTTGTGGTTTGTTTACAAATTTAAACGTTTTAACTTAAAATATCCAGAAACAAAAATGTCAGTTAAAAGGTTATTTAGATAATAGTAGTAGATACAGGCTCATTTCTGTACATGTATTTTCAGGATTATATATCATTCAGGAACCACTATCTTAAGACGTATAAGAAACTTTTTCTTTAAAAACATAACATTCAAAATATCCTTCTGGGGAGGGGGGTGCAGACCCTTATACGATGAACCTTATTGACCAGGAATCCTTCTATGCTGAAAGACCGAAGAAGTCAATAAATGAAGGTTGTCTAAAAACGAATAGGACTGTTTCTTCCAGTTTGAAATGGAAAAGCCAAGTATTCCCAAAATTGTTTCGCATAATTCGTTTTTAATATTATGTTGTCCGATTAACAAAAGTTGGATCAACATTCCTGGAAAAGAATTCTAGACACTGTACTTATAGTCAGGAAAGTTATTCATCACCTTTCGAATTGAATTCTTAGATCCCAAGTTTAAATTAATAAACCCGCCTTCAAAACTTTCAGCAACAAGACTTAAAGGCGTGTCGAGGAGAAGGGACATCTTTCTGTTTGGTTAGAAATCCTTACTCGCGAGATATTTTCAGGTTATTGTCAAGCAAGATTTATCATCCAAATGTATGTACTGGAAAGCTTAGTAGGCAAAAATGTCATTCGGGCCTCATTCGTAAAATAATGACAAAGTTTATACAAATTATGGATTTGACGCTCAACTTCCCCGAGTTCATTAAGTACTTACTTTAATCTCAGTGAAAATAACAAAAATGTCGACATTTCATTTTAAACCAATTTGGTTTCCCAATCTGTGACCCCTTGCAGCACACACTTTAAATACATTTGGAAAGATGGAAACGTTTTTAAAAAGGACCGCCTTTTCTTATATTCAAAAAATGGCAGAAAGAGGTTTGGAAACGTTACGGCTTAGAGTTGGAGGATTCGAGAAAGACTCTAAATTTTAGATACTGCCGAGAGCACGGATTAAGTTTTATTTCAAACGAAGAAAATTTTAGATCAAAATAAGGCTCCCCCTTGAAAAAAGTTAATGTTAAGAACATGGCGAGACCTTCAAATTAAGAGGATTATATATCTAAGCATGTTGAATTTCCATATGAACATTACAATATAACCACAATTACAGAAGAGGAACTTTATTGTGGAGATTAAAAAGCCTTGGCGGCTATACCTGACCGTTGAAAACCGGATTCAAGAAACAAAAAGAGAAGAGGCTCTTGTACCAGTCTTATCGCACAGGTCTCCCAATAAGAAGAAACATAGAACGGTTGAGAGTTGTTTGTTAGGAGGACTGTCAGTTGTTCCCGGTTACGATGACAAGCGCAACACACTTATTTGATCGAACAAAACCTCTGCAAGATTGATTTTTGTATCTTGATTGGCTTCAAAGATTACGTGAAATACATTTTTCATATCTCTTTTTTTTCATGGTTTTATAGAACTGCAGAAGTTAAAACTGATTGCATTTAAACCAGAACAAAAATAATTGTACGTTGTTCCCTTCTTGTTCCCCTAAAAAACCCCCTTCCTTTACCCAACCAAAAATCCGCCTAATCTTCTTCTCTCATTCTACCCACAAAACTCATGTGGACCTACCCAAAAGGCTACAAGATCCTAGCGAATCTAATTAAACTGAGATACATAAACCAAGTAAGATGTTGGGCCCAATTGGGGTAACATTGACTCGATTCTAATTATGGATGAATTGATTATACCAATATGTCAAAGTCATCTTTTCATCATAGAATTTGTTGTGAACAGTCATTATTTAAATCGACCTATGATTTATAAAGATCCAAAAATGACCGGGGGTTAAATTTCAAGGAGTTGAAGTTCTTTTGGGATAGATATTAGACACCATTGGGTCAATTATATAATATAGAGGATATTTTCTGAATAATGACTTAAAGTGTTGTTGTCGGAATGTTCGGTAAACATTGTAATGGGTATCTATTATGGAAATACTGATTGACATGCTTTAAGTAATAGAAGAGGCAACGAAACACGAAGCTATCTGATTTTACCAGGGGGGGAGCCTCCGAGTATTAACCACATTTACCGGGGTTTTTGATGTTCTTTTTCTTTTGTATCATAGGCCACGATTGAAACACGGTAAAACATATAAGGAAATGATTACGAGACATTTAAGCTTCTATTGTTT
>NW_026860193.1:0-74578 GCF_026571515.1 Ruditapes philippinarum
CCCCCTTGTCCCAGACCGTGTTGCTAGAAAAAGAAAGCCGCCAAGTTGGTTAACATCAACTTATTGGGAGCTGACATAGCAAAAATAAAAAAGTTTCATATTGTTCAGTATGATCGCAAGCTTTAAGGTATTTTGAAAGAGACAGTGATGTCGTAACACAAATTTACTTTCATTTATCAAAGTTATATTATGGGGTTTATCTGTAACATATGGTATTTTTGCTTTACTGCATATACTCAAATTACACTTGTGATTCTGATGTTATGTGCGCTTTATTGGAATCCTCACAGATTTTAAGTGCCATCTGTGAGATGAATTACTGAAATAAGTGCTTAATGTAATTTATGTAAGTGTTCTGAATGATTTTATTGTATATTGAAACATTTTTATGTGAGCATATAGGCCTGATGCTCATGTATATAGGTGTCCTGTCTCTGTGTACTTTACATGAAAACTTTGACAGATTTTGAGCTGTAGTGTAGATTATTGTTAGCTACAGTAGTTATTGAGTAGTCTTGGATATATTTTGTACGATATGTACAGGAGTGTAGAGTATTATTGGACAGTATAGAGAGAAGAACCTTGCGGTTTATCTATTTCTAAGGTAAGTGTATATGGGTTGACCTTTATTTAAATGTCGGGACGACATTTCCCTATGAGGGGGATGATGTCACACTCGGGTCAAGTATACATTGTCCGTCTTGCCAAGTGCTGTATATTTTTGGTATGTTCGTGTCCATGCCTGTCTCTGTATAATTTATATGTTAATGTCCATGTCCCTTATTGTTTTCCGTATTATTTCTTTAATTCATATACTCATAGCTCATATCTCATATCCAATAGCCGTTACCTATACATAATAGTACTTTATAACCTTTTCAATATCTTCGATTAACTTTTCTCGCTAATATTTCAATTTTCCCGCTAATCTGCACAACGCATGCGCACTTGAATGAGAAATTGTTGGCGCAGGCCACGGTTTTGTTGTAGGGAAGAAATAAATATTTTGAGTAGTTCGCATACTTGTCTTTTTACAGGTAAATAGACTTTTGCAGATGATGCTATTATTATTCATAATATTTTGCCATTCATCGATTTTTGTGATTTTCATATTTTGCACTTGAATTGAGAAATTGTTGGCGCAGGCCACGGTTTTGTTGTAGGGAAGAATAAATATTTTGAGTAGCGCATACTTGTCTTTTTACAGACCCCTCTACACCAGGTCCAGAACTCACAGCAGAGTCAACGACCCTTTTGGGCGCCAAATGTCACAGGGTGAGAAAAATGTGCAGCCTGACCGGGACTCGAACCCGGGACCCTCGGAATACCGTTCCGCGGCTCTACCGACTGAGCTATCCGGCCGCTTACACATCTTCTCCCCTAAATAGTGAACAGTTCTGAAACCGTGACATACTCCCCTGCTATATTGAAATTCGTCCTCGAATTTCACAGAGTTTACAGAGCAATGTAAATTAAACTCTGAGCTATATTTGTCACGGCCCCACGTTGGGCGCCAATTGTCGCAGCTCAAACGAAACAAAGGGGTCCGTTGACTCTGATGTGAGTTCTGGACCTGGTGTAGAGGGGTCTGTAAAAAGACAAGTATGCGCTACTCAAAATATTTATTCTTCCCTACAACAAAACCGTGGCCTGCGCCAACAATTTCTCAAAATTCAAGTGCAAAATATGAAAATCACAAAAATCGATGAATGGCAAAATATATATGAATAATAATAGCATCATCTGCAAAAGTCTATTTACCTGTAAAAAAGACAAGTATGCGCTACTCAAAAATTTTATTCTTCCCTACAACAAAACCGTGGCCTGCGCCAACAATTTCTCAATTCAAGTGCGCATGCGTTGTGCAGATTAGCGGGAAAATTGAAATATTAGCGAGAAAAGTTAATCGAAGATATTGAAAAGGTTATAAAGTAGCTATTATGTATAGGTAACGGCTATTGGATATGAGATATGAGCTATGAGTATATGAATTAAAGAAATAACTACGGAAAACAATAAGGGACATGGACATTAACATATAAATATACAGAGACAGGCATGGACACGAACAGACCAAAAATATACAGCACTTTGCAAGACGGACAATGTATACTTGACCCTGTGACATTAGTTTTAATAAATTGCGTAAATTTGTAAACATTAACATTATAACCTACAGAAATTCAATCCAATTATGCATTTGTTTTTTTTATCGAACCTGGTTTAACCTTTTTTCAAATGTATTTATTTCTTGCCAGTGTAAAAGTAAAAGTCATCTTAACATTTGCAAATATTGTTTTAATTGCATAGACAATGAATAACTCACATGACCGAATGTACTTTCTATTTATAACGTTCAAAATCTGTCGGTATCGTTCACTTGATAAAAATATTTGGTCAGTCTTTTCAATCTTAAGATGTTTTTTCTTTATTTTTCCTGCACGTTATCAATTATTAGTTAATTTGCATTATAATATTCGATTTTTAGTCTTATTGCACTTTAAGTAATTCAAAAAGTTTTAGTTTATATTATCTATAATTCGACAACGTATTCTTAATATACCAAATTGCGATAAAGAGAACAAAACAAAAAAGAAAAAGAGACATATGAAATGAATATCAGCATAAAATTGATAAATTTTGTTATGATAAGATACATTTCGGAAAAAAACGTTATATATAGTGTATGCTTGCAAATATCTAAAAGAGAAAATATAAAAATGCCGATATACTGATTAAACGTTTCAAATGATTTCTCTTTAGTCATTCAAGTTCCAAATCTAGAATGATTAAACATAATTGAAACGTCACATCAGTAAAATAATATTAAAAAATAAGGCATTATATGACAAAATTTGAAATTGATGATTTTTCAATTGGAATAGACATTATTGTGGGAAACGAGTCCTCGCCATTTTACAACGTTCTCTGAACATAATTTTATAACAGCATCATTTGTATTCTATTGCAAACAGAAGGTTATTGGCTTAATTTTTAGCGAGGATAACTTATGATATACAAGTCAATATGTTTAAATTACCTTATAAAATGTTCTTGGTCGCATGACGCTTAAATAATTTTGAAAAGACGATTTATTAAATTCGCCTTTTGTTAATTTCATTTTCCTCTCATGTATTTTCATCTTCCATTTACGAGTTTGATACAGCAGTCAAAACAAGTGTCTTATGCCGCACATTTCAGAAACTATTTTTCATTCAAATATTGAGTAAAATGAAACTCAGAATATTTTCTCTTGTATCTTCAGGCAAGTTTAACTTGTATGATGAATAGTGGTCCAACTAGATATTTTGCAGTATTAAAGTGTTACAATCATTAATCGTAATTATATGTCAATTGTCTAAAAAACAAATTTCAGATTTCTTCGGTCATTATTATAATTATTATAATTAAGTATTCAGTGACCGTGACATGCAGCTTTACTATTAAGTTTAATGTTTATCATAAAGGTAGTTGAACAATAAAGTCTTGAGGAGATATCAAAGAAACTTTTTGCCGGCTGTATAGTTATAATACAGAACAAACACATAACCTTGCCATGATGTATTCATATACGCTTGTATGCCTGAATATTCTGATTAATGAAGAACATTCTATTATAGTCTGATATCGTATATATGTTATTCATGTCCAAGAAAATAAAGCACTCAAATTGTTTTCATGTGATAAAATGGCAACTTCTAATGTGAATTTTTTAACGTTTCAAGCAGAGTAAATAAGTGTAATTTCTAACTTTGTGATCAGTGAGCTGGCATTATGAATAAACAAAAGAAAAAACACACCAAATTGTTATTGCTTTCCGTCCTATAGTAAAATCTCATATCCGGTGGCAGAGGAATAGTTTTACAAATAATCTTTAATCAGTTTTAATCATTTTTAAAACATAATGTCCAATAATATCTGCCGTGGAATATATCTGCAGTTAGTGCTATATTATTCTATTCTTCTTGTTGCAGTATTGCCACAGCATACACGAACAAAACAAATGTCATGTTAACACCAAATTCCTTATAAACAGACTTCATCTGTCACGTACGAGTATGTTAAAGCATTTCTGCTGCCCAATTTACAGAGAAGAGCAAAAAAGCAAAAAAAAGCAAAAGTTTTCTGATATTTAATATGCACTTTGATAATAAACATTGCAAATAAGATCTTTATGTAATTACATTATCATGCCTTCCGAGATAAAAGAATCGACTTAAGCTATTGCATAGATAACTGTGGGGATGATTTAAAAGCACATCTGTTTTATTACGTTATACACAGTATAAGTTTTCAGACTTAATGTGTTTTCTCCATATAAATAATCTTTATGTTAGGTTTAATTGAATAAATTGGAATAAAATTTCTATACAACGATAAAAATAATGGAGAACAACCTTCACGTAGTGCAGCTCCCGAAATGACAAACAATAAAAAAAAATAATAAAAAAAAATGATAATATAAATAAACTTATGATGTCACACTATGTCTTCAGCTAGTTGGTTCAGTTAGTTAAAAGATACATATCTTCTGCAAAAATTGTTTGAATAAGTCTTTAATACCTGTACGATAGTATTGTTTGTATATTTCCCGAAGAGCTAATAGCGCATGCACGAGTTTGTTGCTAAAAAATTAAAACCCTACAGCAGCATACTAGTTTGTTCAGGAAAATTTTATTCTGTTTACGTACAATTTCCATGTGTGTTAAACATTATATGATAATTTATTTTTGAAAATTGATCATGCGTATGGAAACAACATATTATTTTACCTTTTTTAGATAATATAGAAGTATACCATTAGATTTAGGATATACCCTTTAAAAATGGAAACACTGAAATTTTTAAGGAATAATAATTCATAAGAATAAATTTATGTTGCTTTTACAATCATTGTTCTTATCTATAGAGACAATATACTTTCTATTTATATAATGTAATCTATTGCATAGGTTTGAATATAAGATAAAAGAATAAATAAATATATTTTTGACGTAGCACACACTTTTTGCATATATAAAGACGAAACAATAAAAGTATGCCTTGATGTATTTTCCCAAACCGCATCATTTGTTTAAAAACATTATTTAACATATTTAGATGCATTCTCTGACATTCATCAGAAGTTTCTTCCAGTGATAAAAAGCAAAAATAAAAAAACTTCGCAGTGGAGAAATTCCAATCTCAGACAAAAATGCTGATGGTTCAATGTTTATCATAATGAGCGAGCATATAGCGACAAGAGGTCGTATATTATATTGACTGTAAATGCTATTTTATTTAAGCCTTTTACTGGCTAAATATTGATCGGCCTAATCGGGTAAATTACTTTAAAGGTGAGTATCATGATTGCATTAATTTTAATGACTTAGCATTCAGTAATTGTCGCCTGATATTACAGTCAAACAAAGGCAGAAAAAAGATATCGTATATTAAAGTGTTTCATAGAGACAGATTACTAAAGATGATATAAATTAATATGAAACACTTAATTAATATGCGGACCACACGAATTAATGAACGCAAAATACCGGACAAATAATTCATTCACTATTCATTGAAAACGTTGTGACAGTATTGTTAGCTTACCAAACAATCAGTCATTGTCTGTATATTATAATGCTTTCATTTATATCATATACGAGGCTTGCGTCTTGAGGATTATGTTCCTGAATAGACTATACCTTTGCTCACGTGTTTCGTTCTTTCCATTTATAAGCCGTGGAGACACAACATAATTATTTGCAGTTTCAAATACAATAAAAGGAAAAAGTGAATATTTAATTACTACGATAATGGTTACCATTATCTTTTAATATAATGTAAATGAAAGTCATTTATCACTTATCACTTTTTACGACATATCGAATGTTGCAATTTAAGTCAAATATACCTTTATTGCATAACATTTATGCCTTTCATCAAGGGCTGAAACATTTTTTTTTTCACTCCAGAACATGCACAATTCATGATATTAAGATTCAGCTATATACATTGAACTAGATTAAATTGAAATATAGCGGAAAAAACGCTTTCAGACCGGATTCTAAATAATGCCTGTAATGAGTATTCATGCGCAAAAATGCAATTTCTCCATTATTATTATGCAAATTGTGAGTGCAATACATCTGATTGAATGTTTTTCGACTTTCATTAACTGACAAAATAATTGATTGATAATAACTGCACTTACAGAGACCTTATTATAATAATGACATGCATATACTGACATATATGAATACATATGAATACGTATACTTAAAGTGCTATTGATAATGCAAATAGGAATATAGAAATAATAAGCAGCGGAAGAATCAAAATCATAACAACATGAACTTGATTACGTGTGTTCGAACTTAGTTTGAACAACAAGACAGTTTAGTATACGTAAGATATTTAATAAAATTGTATCTTAACCGTTTGTGAAGGTATTTTTGTTGACTGCTACAATATGCATACATTTGTTATACATGCATACAGCAATATAATGTATTGAATTTAATGAACAAAATTGCATGTTTTAATTCTTAAAAATCAATTTAATCCATTTAGTGTCCAGCTTATGCCCTGATCTTAATCATCTCATTGCATATGAATTACTTTCATATCTGGTCGACATGTCATTCAAGTAAAAATTACAAATTGTCTTGACGATTTATTTTTCACCCTTTATTTTCAGCAATGCATTGTAATTGTTAACTAGACATTAAAATGATACTTTAGTTAAAATCTGTCATGCAATTTGCAATGTGTGCATTTATGATCTATTGTAAAATTGTAGCATAAATAGCATTCCTGATACATGAATCCATCGCTCGTCAAATAGAAATATGATATATTGTATATGACACCTTAAAAGAAAGTGAAATAGTATCTTTTATGAAAGACATTAAACGGTAAATTGAAAATATGGCATGCTCGGTTTAAATGAGTTCCAAATTGTCAATTACAGGTATCATATACAAGCTTCAAAATGAGAAAGATGGAATATACCGCGCTTTACACACTATATAATTATCATGCAGAAAATGATTAGAAAGAGAAAATGTAGACGTCTGGTTGGTAAACATCTTGAAAAAGGGAGGTTCCTGGGGAGCAATTCAAACAGCAGTAAGCCGATTGAAATGGCAGACTTAGATTAAATCTAATCATGAAACATGTCTGTCACCATCCAGCGATGGATTTAGAAGTAATAAAATCTAAACAATCGACACAAAACAGTACTGGAATGATTTTTGTTGGAGACACGAAAAAATAGAAAATATTAAGGGTAATATTTTACTTTACTTTAATTTGAAATGTCTACAGAAATCGACAGAAATGAGTAATTTTAGGTAGTCTCCGATATTGAAGTGCATGAGTTAATGTTGATTCTAAAATACAAGTCTTTGAACTGTCCTGTGAACGTTGCTTTTGCCTTGTTGATCTTTATTCTTGTTATTTTTTGAATAAATATCAAATTATTCTGCATTGGAGTATTAATTGAAACCAGTCAGTTTGTTTTATATCAATTCAAAAATTTACCTTAGTTGATGAATAAGGCAAATTTTTTTCAGTGAAAACTTACCGATTAACATGGATAATGTTTTGAAAAAGTGTATGCTAACTTGATATTCATATATTCATGTCTGCAGGAGTGCACTTTATTCCTGCTTATATTAAATCTGGCATCAATCATATGCTGTTTAACTGGAAAAATGAAAACCTATACAGAATTTAATAGAATGCATTTGATTTTAAACAAATACCACTTAAAAGTTAATGTACAGACAAAATTGATATAAAGTCATGTGCAAGCGTTTCTTTATTTTACATAAGATATCAAATTCCGAACAAATTAAACGAACTTTAGCATCATAAGAAATCATGTGTCTGTAATTAAATGTTTACGTAAGGCAGTCTTAATGCATAAATATTAAAGTGCAGGAATATAATTTATGCTTACTGAAGTAGCTTTCTATTTCAAAAATATTCTAGTTAATATGATTAAACATGCTTATATGATTGGAAAAGTAAAGACTTAAAAAATATTTGAGATTTACAAGTCTAAGTCTAAATATAACTTTTATTATTCACAATAAAATCTTTATACACTACCTTTGTCTTATTGTACATTAAAATTTTATTAATTGGTATAGCAAATTCAATATTTAAATAATTATGATGTTACTTTGTTAAAATCAAAACAGTCATTTAGGTTTCTCAAATCAACGTTGGTATTTAAAAGACAAATATGTAGCTTGATTAAAGCTCTTTCGTTTTACAACAAGTATGCGTTGATTAATGTGTTATCCTTTCAAAACTTTACCGTACTCACACTAACTACATTTTCTTCAACAAACCTAATTTTATTGATCAAGCCTCCAGTGCGATTCAATGCCAACGGATCAATTTTGTTTTTTAGTCTGAAGTATATAGAATTTAACCATATTTTCCTTTATATGTTTGCTTGCGAAGAACATAGCCAGGATAATGAAAATAATGTAATTCAATTTACATGTGCATGGAGTACTAGTATATACAGATTTTCCTAGGATTGTTCACATAAATTCTGGTATTCTATTTCTTATTTATTTTTCTTTTGAAATAGATATACTATGTATATCAACTGCAGTTCCAAGGAATGTTAAATTGTCTTTCTGGTTTGTGTAAACTCCAGACAGGTTTAGATCTTCAGATGTCTTAAGCGACCATGTGATTCATTGTAACCTATAACTTCGTGAATAGTTGTTTTGCTATATATTTGCACCAGAGATCATAGCAGAATTTGAATCCAGAACGCTTAAAACGCCATTAAAATTCCGTACTCTGAATAAGTTTCCTTTGTGACATGTTTATCACTGTCATGTGAACAATTTGTTTTATTCCTTTTCTATAAAATAACGATACCTAGAAGGGAAAATTTGGGACTGAATTATTCGTCCGGTTTTTAGAGAGTTCCGATTTTCTCAGCGTCCGGTTTTCTCAAATTTCACTGTACATAATTATTGAAAACTCACTTGTATATTTATTATAAAACTACTCCGTAAGCGACCAAATGTGGATGCTACACAATGTTTTTCATGCGACGAAGGAAATAAATAAAAAAGTTACACAAAGTAAGTTCATTTAAAATCAAGTTTTCCGAACAACAGTTTGAAGACAAACCTTATTCCTTAGGATCAGGAATATATTCTGGTGAATGTCCAAATTAATCCAAAGGCGGTCTCGTCTAGATCAGACAGTGATTGTCATGCCTAGTTCAGTACTGTTTTAGTTATTGTGGAGGATAATGCCATCTGTAACATTATTGAATCGTCAATAAAACTATCAATTAAAAAGTTGTTATAATTGCAATAGTAAAATATCATTATAATTAACAGACAAGCAAACTTAATCTGAAAATTTTCAATAATTGTGACATCGAAATAAACTGTTTTTATTATATAAAAAAAACTAAATTGTCAGTATTTACTTACAAGAAATGAAGCAAAACATATTATCATATATATTTCACTTAAAATTTCATGTCGAAACTCCCTTCTGCAATTGAAAGATATAATAAATCATTAACATGATACTACAAAAACATTTATATGTTTATTACTTTGAACTACAGTAGTATTACTTGGTATCATATATTTATCTCTGCACGTGCTTACTTAGATACCTGCTGTAATTTTATCGTACATCAAGGATACACTGTTTAGTTAAAAAATTCACAAAACAGCAACTTAGTTAGTTTAAACTTATTTAGTTTACCTCAATTGCGAAACAAGTTCTTGCAACTTATATTAGTCAATTTCGAGTCCGCTTCCTGATACCAACCAGTACTGGTGTCATATAAAGAAACATGGTCGTGTCGAACCATGATCTCTGGTTTTAAAGGCAGAAACCTCAACTAAAAGACCACCACTCCCTTTACACGGCAACTGATTTATAGCATTCAAGCTTAAAACACAAAATAATATTTCCACAACATGTTAAATAAATATTAAGTAAAATACCCAAAGAAGTCAGTGTTTCAAAGTCATTTGGAATCTCTACCGTACTTTAAAACATTTTAATAATCTGCAACTTATACTACAATTCACTGTTTATCTGAAATGCTTCCACATTCAGACTTATCAATATCTTCATGAAGTAAATCTAATAAAACATATATATTTTCATCTCAAAAGCGTTGGGTCATGCAAAATTACATCAGTTATCAAATGTGTTGTGGGTTGCTCATCAAATTATACTATTATTTTTACAAAACTAGTCTTCTGAATTGAATGAGAGTGATGATAAAGTCTTTGTATAGATTTTGCAAAAAAACGAATTTTTGATATGCACGTGTTACGGACCACTGTATATTAAGAGCAATTTGAAGAATTTCAATTGGATTTTACATGTAACATGTAAAGGTGTAACGAAGCATGCATGACAATGCTGTTGTCTATTGTAAGATTAGCCCGTGCTGAGGAACACTGCTATCACATTAGAGACTGCCCTTTAGTATATTCAATACAAATTTTTATATCATGTAAACGTATTGACTCACAATTTGCACTGACGTATTATAAACATTAATGTCATTATAAACATTAATTTCATTAAACTTTCATGATCAATTTTAAAAGTAAATTTTCAGGTAGTATTGAATTCCATTCTTTGTTGACTTCCTTTCCAAATTGCCAGTTGCTCTTATTTTATGATCGGCTGCGGCATTATTGAAAGAAATCAAGTTTTCTCGTACTTCGAGTTTAAATGAATGCTATGTAAGACATCGTAGCGATGCCCTTATTCAAAAAGATATTTAATGTATTTCCACTGTAAAATACAAACATTTTCTACGTAATTGATATTTGCACCTGAATTTTTGTTTAGTTTGTCTATAAATAGTTCAAAAGTTTCACAATAAAACATGACAAATTATATTTCTGATTGACTTAAAAACCCTTGTCACAGTTTTGACATCGTATATAATTACTAAAATCTTACTACTCTTCACAAAAACATCAATGGTGTCACCCATTGACAATAAAAGTTTGATTTAATTAGTCATATCATTAAGTAAGTACAGTATTCTGTACTATTACTGTCGGTTCATTAATAACATTTTCATAAAAACTTTTACCTTAATCCTATAAAAATGTCAGCACAAAACTAAATTAACGTTATCAATGCCTGATCTTAGACAAAACTTTCAAAATTCCATTTTATTTAGTTCCGCCCATTGTTTTCTCGTTTAGGGCACACGCTTTTTATTATTTGGGGACAATACACCGCTTTTCATCGAATGGCACGGAAGTGTCACATTGAAGGTTCCATAATAACCGTCGTATGAACACATTTGCGGATGTTTCTAAATTCAAAATTTAACTATTTCATGTTTTAATGTTGAATTCTGCTTAAACCGGTGCTATGGGGCGTGGACTGTAACTTGCACTTTCCAGTACCGTCCATGAACAGGCTCAATCAAACCGAGCCTGCAACATTTTCAATTTTGCCGTGTTGCGCTTTCTTTAGGGATTAAAATATTTATCTATTTTATGATCACATCCGTGTTATTTGTGCCGAGTGGCGGCTGTAAAAAGTCTCCCCGTACATTTAATCAATGATGTTATATTTTCGATCATTGAAGATCGTTCAGCAAGACATTATTGTTGTGCTTGTGGGATTTTTAGTTTCACTTTTTCGGCATTTTCTAGTTGGCAGGTTCCAATATTCCTGCTTGAATAATGTTGAATCACTCTTAGGATATGTTGCCTGCTTTTTAAATTTGTCTTTTGACGTCTTATCTGTGATACACAGGCTTCATAACCTCTGATCCCCTTTCAAAATTCCATTTTATTTAGTTCCGCCCATTGTTTTCTCGTTTAGGGCACACGCTTTTTATTATTTGGGGACCATACGCCGCTTTTCATGGAATGGCACGGAACTGTCACATTGAAGGTTCAATGATAACCGTCGTATGAAAACACATCTGCGGATGTTTCTAAATTCAAAATTTTACTATTTCATGTTTAAATGTTGAATTCTGCTTAAGCCGGTGCTAGGGGGCGTGGACGGTAACTTGCACTTTCCAGTACCGTCCATGAACAGGCTCATTCAAACCGAGCCTGCAACATTTTCAATTTTTCTGTGTTGGGCTTTCTTTAGGGATTCTATATTTATCTATTTTAACGGCAAAAAAATGAATTACAGTGCAAAGGAGAGCAAAAAAATCTCGATGCAGTCTTCTGCAGAAACAGAAAACAAATATATGTAAAATATCATATCATTTCTATCTATCAATTGATCGTCTCTGATAGATATACTCGTATTATCAATAAAATCAATCATGTCGATAAAATGACATTCACCATAAGAATTTCCTTTCCGATTGTCAACTTAATGTAAACAAGCAATTATCATAGAATGGCAAGCAATCCATAAGTCCCCTACCGGATAGAATCCCATCAGCATTCTGAAGGGCCATTGGCCATTCACTAATGTGTAAATGTTTCTCTATTTTAAGTAAATTTGTTGGAAATGTTCTTTAATAGTAAATTTTTCTCTATTTTAAGTAAATTTGTTGGAAATGTTCTTTAAAAGTGATCACAGGAAAAAGTTTTTATGAACAGACAGACAGACGGACTGAAGGACACTCTAAAGTTAATATTTGAAACATCCCTGTAACCAAAATATAACATTTTAAAAAGCAAAATTCTTAAAGAGAATATAACTCTGGAATTAAAGATGCAGTTTCATAAAAAGTTTCAGCTATTTTTGACTAATCACAAATATTGTTATATTTGCCATGTTTTAAGCCTATTTGTTGCCAAGGCAACCAATATTTTTTCAAAATAGGAAGAACAGATAAGACATGCATAATTTCAAGACTGCCATCTACCCATATGTCAAGTTTCATAAATTTATTTCCAGTACTTTTTGAGTTATCACTGAATTCAGTTTATGTGTAAAATTTGCAATATTTTCAGTCTATGTGTTGCCATAGCAACCGAATTTTCAACATAGGAAGAAAAGAAAAGACGTGTATAATCTCAAGACTGCCATCTACACATATAACAAGTTTCATAAAAATATTTCTATTACTTTTTGCGTTAACACTGGATCCAGTTTATGTGTAAAAATTGCCATATTTTCAGTCTATTTGTTGCCATAGCAACCAGAATTTTCAACATAGGAAGAAAAGAAAAAGACGTGCATAATCTCCATGCTGCCATCTATCCATATATCAAGTTTCATAAAAATATTTCCAGTACTTTTCAAGTTATCGCGGGATCCAGTTTTGTAGACGGACGGACTGACAGACAGACGGACGGACGGACGGACAGACGGACGGAGGGTAAACCTAAAGTCCCCTCCGGTAAACCGGTAGGGGACTAATAAATGATGTCAATGTCTTAATGACATGTTAAAGTTCTTACAAGTACGCCTGCGGAAATTTCTCTTAGCAGGCCTTTACAGATAAAGAGGAAACTCAAGACAAAGGATTTGATAATTGTTTCATTTTTTATACTATTATTTTACTGCAATTACAAATTTTACAAACGTGTCGTCCTTTTTTTAAGCTTCCAATCAAGATTCAGAATGTACAAAGACTAATTAATTACATGACTTCTATATTTTATTTTAAGATGATAATATCTTAATTGATAAATAGTTTCGTTAGAGGTATACTTAAATTACATGGTTCTCACATAGATAACAGGAAAGACAAAGAGTTGACACATTAAATGCTTTGTTTTATTGAATATGTTAAATACAAACAATTAAAAGTATGGACCGATCTGAGAATGTGCGCTCTTCAGTACTATATACTAGACTAGTAAAACTATCAAAAACACTGAACAGCTTTGAAATAATAATTTTAAATCTTTGAATCTTGGCATATTCCGTAAAAGGATGCAGATTTAATAGTTTTAACAAAATGATTAATATAAAAGAAAAAAAATAATCTTGAAACAAAGTCATCGCTTGGAAGTATTAATCACAACAAAATTACATGAACATTGCAAACTCGGTTTGATTGTGTCTGTTCATGAGGGATTATGAATAAGTGCAGCATTCCTCATGCCCCTTAGCGCCGGTTGAGCGGTACTCAATGAGGGCATTATACGGTACATTTTTATAACTTGAAGTATGTTTCACTATGCAAATATGACCATAGAATATATCAATTATTTCTTGTGTCATTGCTATTCTGATAAAAATAAACAGACACCTTTGTCAAATTAAATCAATTTCAAAGACAGTATGTGTTTAAAAAAACAATAATATTAAAATATCATATAAGGCACTTTAACAGTGATGGTTTTGACCTTGAAACGTTAATTCTCAAACTAACCGATCATTTTAAAGTACATTGTAAAGATATCTTTATATCTGATTACGTCTGTACCGGAATTATATTCATTTTTATCTCAGACATTTGATAATTTAGATACGTGATATAAATGCGTTCAAGTAACTTTATCCAACAATGGACCAGCAGAGCCGATTATAAGACAGTGACATTCCGTTGTACTATACTGTTACATTATAATGTTGACAACAACATCTGTTTTTCTTTCAAGAATAAAATAAATATAAAGCTGCATCATTTACAATCTAACATTTAGGATTATATGACTGACTGATATTGGATAAAGGCATGCATAAATATTTCACATTAATTTTATGTATATCAGGTTTCAATTCGCATAAGGATGAACATGCCAAACCTATTAATATAATAAAGCTCATCAGGTTAATAATTAGATGTACAAGAGAGCAGGAACTCTATTTAGGTGTAATGTTCGAAACCTGTCGGGCAATGTTACCTTTTCCGAAAGAAGGCCGTCTAAAATCCGTTTTTCTTCTGTAAAATGTACGAGAAGAAGAATTTTCATTGGCCATTTAAAAATAACAAACTGAAATTTTGGAATCCCAATATCCATTCAAAAATAAGGCTTACAAAGATAGTTCTTCCATTAGAAAATATTTGCGACTTAATTGCTTAATGTGTATAATTTGTTGGAAAGATACAAATATTTCCACGGATAATTTGATTCGACAAAGCAAAGTTTTTTAGCTATATGAATAAACACATTCCTCTTTGCTATGAGTAAAATTAATTGAGGAAATCTCTTAACAATTATTTTTAACAATTTGATGATTTAGGAACGTTGTAAGGTCATCTTAATATCAGATTATGTCTGTACCGGAACGTCAATTATATCTTAGACATTTTATAATTATTATACGTGATATAAATTCGATCAAGAAAATTAACCAGGAAACACATTTGAAAATAAGACAATGACATTCCCTCTGTTTGTACCAATAGATTATTTGCAGTTCTGCTGTACATGAATTTGAAAGCTAAAAATACCTGATTTGCTCCCAAAAATCTATTTATTATAGAATTACAAAATAAATGATAAAATAGAGGCAAATAATTTTGACATACGGTATGTTTCTGATAATTACAATTCAAAAATGGTAACCGTAAGGTTTAAGCCAGCTTTATATAGTTTTATAAATTAACATATTTTTTTTTAATTTATCTTTTTTTGACGTTTCCGGATGCTGTTTCAGATGATTCGTTTCTTCAATGTAAGTGCTGCATTCATTAATATTATGACAAAAATTACTTCACAATTATTTCTATATTAAGAACAGTTAACTTTTATGTTACTTTTTTTAAACTTGTTTAAAATTTAGTGATTTTTCTTGAAAAAAAATGTTTGTATAAAAGATAACAAAGACATATGCATTATATTTATTTTTAATTGCTTATATTTAATATCATGGAATCAGGAAATTTTCAAATATGACCAAGATCAACAAGGAAAGACGGCCTTCAGTGAACGCAACCATCAAACGACCGAACAAGACTAAAGATTAACCGTATTGTTCTGTGGCAATACGAATTCTTTAAATTGATGTACGAGTTGATAAGGCAAATCATTTAGTTTTAAGATAACAAGACACCTCTAAGGAAACATAAGATGCGATATATTATCACTGCCTTGTAATGCCTTATTAATTATGTATTTCAGAAGATGAAAGCTAACATCTATAAAAACGTGAAAATATCCGACAACGCATAGCCTCCAAAATAGTTTTGAATATCGCATAAATCTCTTTTTGAAAAATGAGGCATTAAGTACAGTAGGATGAAATAATTGATCATTGAATGCAGCTGCAATAGCAAAGAATACGAAAGAGGAAATATTAAATACATGGACACTGAATAGAACCATGTAGAAACTAGTTCCATTGAATTTCTGTATTATACTTCCCGACAAGATCAATTAATATGCCTAATCTATCGTTATTTTCAAGAGGCCAATAGTGTACTTAAATGAAATATAATAAGTAAAGGATGCAAACGAAAAGTATTTTATACTCTTCAATTTTATTAATTTTGACCAGACGTCATACACGGTCGCTATATATGCATAATAATGCTCGACACAAAATAAGGGGAAGTTTATTCATATATGAAATGAAACATATTCTTTGTTATTCGAAAACTTTGCTGTAAACCAATATACTTTCATTTGCACTTTTCTTGCAAAAACTGGACGCACATCCGTTTAACCAATTTGGTATTGTTGAACAGTAGCACAAATTACAAAAATATATGTAAATATTCTTTTTAAGTTCATCACATTGACAGTATCATGTTGATGCCATCTTACATAAGTATTTTGCCGCAAAAGCTGATATAAAATATCACAAAATATAAAACTACTGCTTTTTATCTACTACTGGTACTTTAGTACTTCTAGACAAGATTGATTTCTCCTTGTGTTCTTGCAAGAGACGTAATCTAACATTTCAAATTATTCTCCAAGGTTTTATGTTAAAGAAATACTCAGTCTGTTGAACATTACAAGTATATTAATATATTACCTCAAATATTTTAAAAAACGATTGATAAAGCATGAAGTTAAGTCTGGATTCATATTTTCATCATATTTTAGTCTGATTACAAATAATCTAACATTGATTTGACTCATAATAGATACGTGACTGGTGTATCTTGTTGTTTATCGCCTTTTCTTTATTGTTTTCATAGTTTGTGATTCAATTTTATTTCCAATGGTCGGATGAAATTACTGAATAAATGTATTCAAAGTTAAATCAGTTTCTGTTAAGTATATTGAATTTCATACTCTTCAATTTATAACGGTAACTTTATTGATATTGTCTAGAAAAGTAAATATCTGGACAAACCCGTCTGTTGTGCAATATCAACTGACAAGACTTTAGATGATCTTAGACTTATTCGTTGTCATTGTAACTTATATATACCAGAGAACAAGTTTATCGAAGGAAATGACTTTTAATAATGAACATTATAATATTGACTGTGCTTTTAAATAGGCTAAAACACATGCTGTTTATAAAATGAATCTAATAATGATTTCAGTGGTAAACATCTTTTAAAACATATTAATGCCTTTCTCGAATGTTCTCTTTGTAAACGCTTGAATCTTCTTCTGGAAGGTTCAGCATAATTAATTGAAACAAGATAAACTTGCATTATATATGCATTTTTACAATTGGAAATAATGATAATTAGACACGGTAATTAGAATTTTTCTCTAATACTATGAATCAAACTGAGTCTTGACTTGTATTAATGAGAGAAAAATGAGTTCAATTTTCAATGTCAAAATATATTTGTATTGAAATTTAACTTCAACTTCTGAAAAAGAAGACAACTAGAGCATTTTTGAAAAACATGTTAAACACTTTAAAACTGGTACAATCACAAGACCAAGATTGATATGATACATGTAACATGAAAAATATCTTGAACGAATCTTCGTTCGTTTTCCCAAACTGACCAACTACTATAACTGCATTGTTTATACAAAAGATGGGTCAAATAATCAATTACAAAACAAAACTGCACTGAAACTCTCCACACTTAACATATGTTAAAGAAAATGTCTAGAGTGATGTATTGAATCATTAAAGCTACATTAAATGAATTTCTTAAATCAGGAATAGCGACATTTTATTAGTAAATTTGGTAACATATCGATTCCATATCTTATTATGGTGTCAAGGCAACCAAAATGAGTTTTATAAGCATAAACATCTGCAACCTCACTGTGGCGAAATCAGAATTTGCATGAGAAACTCCGCCTTCGGATCATCCGTACATCAATATTAAATCAACAAAAATGACCATAAGTAGCAGTCCTAATATAACGGTATATTTACGCTTTGTAACGGTTGTTTTCATACAAATTTAATATTTTTATGAGATAATTACTCGTTCCTGAACGCCATGCAAACTGCACCGTGAAGTTAAAACGGTTAAAGTGTGTATGCACATGAAAATCTCGAATTTGCTGTTCTGTATATCAACTGTAACACTGTGACGTAGCACATACATGAACTGATTACAGTCTTCATTTGCATATTAAAATTCGTATACGAACTTTAGTGTTACCGTTGGGTTTTCCGTTTAAAATCGTTATTTACTAACAATATTTGATGAGTTTACAACAATACTGTTAAAAAGGTAAATAAAACAGTAGAAAGCTTGGTTATTAGGCCGACGGCAAATAATTTTACATATTTATTTAATGTAACTTTAAAATCTAGTTTTAATTCATTTGCACTTTAAATACAATGATTAATTCTCAACAATTTAAGATACGACATCCAATAGTGCAAATTAAGAAAACATTGCTTGTAACATCCGTTAACAATTAGATATGCCTTTGATTCAATCCTTTTATCACAAAGCGACCCATGTTAACAAAAAAGAAAATGGTGTATTATATACGTTATTTTCGTGCAAATGCATAAACACAAGAAAACCAAGCTGGGCATATCATAAAGAGATTTGCTCTATCAGATTGAGAATGTAACATGTGCAGTTATAAACGAATCAGTTAGGCACTTAAAATAATTATTAGTTGCATTAGTTTAATTTAAAACAAGAAATATGTTAAGTTTTATGTTACAGGAAAGTATTTACGTAATGGGAATGTGTAGCTAAAATAATCAGACTTTTGACTTTTCGAACAAAGTAAAAAATACGCAAGTACCGTAAATATTACAAATATGCAGAATTCATTATATTTTGTCTTAAGTAAATACAAATATACTTTGTCTGAGAATGAAATAAGCTAATACTAAAATAAACAAAAAAAATATAGAGTTTTGTTACCACTGCATTAAGTCTGTAAAAATGTAACGAAAATTCTAAATGAAACATTATACCTTTAATGTGATGTCAACACAATTTATATAATTATTATATATGTCAAATTAGCTTACAATCATTTTGGTGTTTAACTCTTATTTTGAAAAAGAAATTGTTTTTAAAAAGAACCAAATTAGTTAAGCCTTATTATACATTTGCCGCAACAATAAATGTTAGTTCCTTTTCAGCGATTCGTAAGACTACTACGTGATTTTATTTATATAAAATAATTATTGATTTGCACAAAAGTTACTTTGGTTTACATGTCAAAAGATTTTCCATTAAGATCTTTCAACTGCAAATAATCACCGATTACAAATGTACTCAGTGTGATGGCAGAACGCAATAACGTAATTTCATCTTCTGATTGTTCTGTTACAACAATTGTAAATTTGTTCTCCTTTGTACGATCTGCTCTTTGATCCTATGTTTGTATTTTGTCAATATATTGAAATTTATCCTGTTAGTAAAATACAATATATCGTATTCTGCATATTTCTTTTGTAAACTATAAATAAATTGTAATTTATAAGCAAACAGTTTTCCTACATATAAGTCTCACATATTATATTATTGATATTAACGAACTATTAAAATTCTACGCATAAGAAGAGTTTTATCATAAAAGATGTGAAAATGCGATTCGTTACATTTAATAAGGGAAGGTTTATTTATTTTTGTTTTTATCAAATTTAATTATCATGTATGAGAGAAAGTAATAAAGCTATAAATAAACTCTTAAAATAAAATAAATGAAAACATGTTATGTATAACTTAGTTCTCTGTTTACTGTAACGAAAATCCAAATTTGCTGTTGATTTTAAATAATTGGTAATCAAGTTAATTGTAGTGTATATAAGAGTTCATAGATATGTCGCGTCGATATTGTATCCTTTGGGGACATGATAACTATAGCAATCGTTGATATAATAAATTTTCCTTTGTACTGAGCTATGTTAATTATTGAGATGGCCATACATTTATGCTATACGAAATTATTCTCTTGCCATTTAGTCCATTCTGTTATATATTAGAACATGTATCTGTCGATATGATTTTAAATAAAATCAATAGCTTCACTTCTTAATGCCTTCGTATGAAAGGTTTGTGTCACAATGTAATTGATAAATGAGACAACGTTCATCGACTTCAGGAAAAACACGAAATAGTCCGGACTTTATCTTTCCGTTGTAGAACAACAATCGCAAGTTTGGGAAAAGGTTGTTCCTTTTATATGATTCTGAACAATTGCAATGTAAAGGAATCGACAACGTAAATGAAATAAATTGATATCAATTTTAGAAACAGGATATATTGGGATATATAGTGTTATATGATCTACGTAGAATGTAAAGTAAATTTGAAATGGGATGCACACAATCTGTCACCTACGCTAAAGATACATACGACATGGATCCGAACAGCAGCCTACGTGCTAAACGTGTTAAACGTTTTAAAGAACCACAACCAGACTTGACGGAACATGAAATACAAATAATAAAATCGACTTGGCATTTTATGACACACGATCTGGCTGGAAATGGTCTTCAAATTTTTCTGAAGATATTTGAGTTGTGCCCTGATACAAAATCCATATTTCACGTGGAAAATGTTCGTCACTCAGAATTGGCAAAACATAAAGTAATCAGAGCGCATGGTGTACGCTTTATGAATGCCATTAGTGCCGCTATATATTGCTTGCGAGAAAATATAGAAGAAAAAGACAAGATTGACGCCTTTCTCATAAACCTTGGACAAAAACACAAGCAAGCCTCTGAATTTAAAGCAGAATATTTTGAAATATTCCACGAAGCACTCATGTGGCGATGGAAAATTTGCATTGGAGAAGGGTTTACGCAAGAGGTTTCAGACACTTGGAACCGTGTGTTTGTCTACATGTTAGAAAAAGTTAATCAGGGATATCATTTACAGTAAAACTTTGTTACACATCACGAGAGAAAATTAAGTACAAGTCTACCAATTGACTTCATGGCAAGGGCAAAATCAAAAGTAACATTTATTATTTAAGTAAAGTTTGTTATATCATTGACATCATTATTTATACTTAGATATTTATATAAATAACATGAGAATTTATGCAAAAAGCAGTAATGCAAGCAAGATATACAGTAGACCTTAAACATTCCAATGCGTAAAATAATGAATTTCTATTTGACGTTCGGCGCTCCATGAAATTTTATTTTAACATTCGTAATAGCTTTTATTTTGTATATGCTTGATTTTATTTTACATATAAAAGATTGCTGCGAATTGAATCGGACAAATACAATCCTATTCAAAATGAGAAACCTTACTATAATATATAATATCCCTGATTAAAATGAGATACAAATAATAAAAACGACATGTCAGTCTATGACGGACGATCTGGATATAAATAGTTTTCAAATTTTACCCGTGCGTCAATTCAAATATCTGCAGAAAATTTTACTTGAAATTATGAGGTTTTATAACAATGGAATATTATGTGGGTTCTTTAAGTTGTGAACAGATTATTTATGCGAAATGTAAAATACAATTATTTTAATTCTACAGTACACAAAATGAAAATTTGTTTGATCTTGAAAGTGTGCATTGAATCGTTTTCATTAACAATCAAACCCGAAAATGATGAGTTTTTTTTGTATTTTTTTCTACGTCAAAGTAATAGACCTGTTTCGTATTTGTTTGTTTTTACGGCGCACCGGGATAATTAAGGTCATTTGACGCCGACAGGAAGATGATTTTGGCTAACCTCGGGTATAACTTACTTCGAGTAACGCCAGGTGTCATGACCACTTCACATGCTGGAGCTAAGACTCCAGTTTTTCGAACCCATTTAGTCGCCTTTACAATCACGCTGGGATAAACTGTGACTGCAATACTGATGCCTCAACACTTTAAGGCAACCCTTTAACCACAAGGGGACATGTTTGTATTTACAGACGAAGATTACGTTTTGTAAACAAATTGTATTTGATTTTTCATTAATTTAGTGTTGTGTTCAGATACGTATTCAATGTTTCTTCTAATTTCTTTTAGCTTCTTTTATAGTAGTTTCAACTTACCTAAATTAGACTGAACTTTATAATTATACACAGAGTGAGGACAAGATTATAAAGACAATATAGCAACAAATGACTGTGTACAAACATATTCAGTCTTCTTTTAAAGCACAGTAATGTTAGAAAATTGAGTGATCTTTCAAATCAAAAACACTGAGCAGGAGAGTGGTATTTATTCTAAAACCTTTATGTGGCTGGACGCTACAATATCCTATGTTTAATGCATTTGCTTATAAGATGATACAATTTGTTCTCTATTATTTCATTACCGTTTGATCATATTTAACAAACCTCGACACACTTCCTGCTATGAAAAAATGAAGTGACGTACACAGGAATGACCATAAATAGCTTGGCATTATTTTTGCAAATACGAAATAACACATAAGAATAATTGTTAAATTAAAAAAGAAAAACCAGTTGGTTTTTTTTTCACATAAATTGAAAATTGTCATTAAGTTTAACTTCTTTATAATTCATTTATCATTATGTAAGTTAGTGTAATAATTTTACAGAAAATGGACCACATTGGAAATAAGCTTTTAGCTTAATGGGCAATCCTAGGGTTACATAGAACATACTTATTGATTAATCGTATAATTATTTTTGTGCATTTATGTGTGTGTTTTATTTATATTCAAGTTGATATCTGTGATAAAATTGTATGTGTAAACATGTATGTCTATTCGCTGAATAAATCGATACGATAAATAATTATTGAAATATTTGTATTCATTTATTTTAGTTATTTTTTCTACATTGCCATGTTTATCAACACATAACTGGTTTAATGATACTCTGATTTAAGATGGTTGTTTTTGTTCTGTTTCTTAATAACTTTGACATTTTGCTTCTTTTTAAGATAATGATAAAAATATTTTAAAACGTCAAACGTATGTTCTGAAAAATATTGTTTAATGTACGTCCGTGTCATCTATCTATCAAATACCTAAGTTAGAATTGCAATTTAAACACTTAACAATGAAGCTCTTTAAATCTTAAAAAGGAGCGCAGCAATTGATAACAAGCTACTGTAAAATTGATGGTTGCACAGTTTGTTTGATGCTTTATTGTTTGGTTACGCTGAATTATTGCATTCATCAGTCACCATTTGGCATGATAATAACTGCATTAATTCTGCAATAAAATAGATAAATACAGAATCCCTAAAGAAAGCCCAACACGGCAAAGTTGAAAATGTTGCAGGCTCGGTTTGATTGAGCCTGTTCATGGACGGTACTGGAAAGTGCAAGTTACCGTCCACGCCCCCTAGCAACCCTATTTCTTATCTTTCAAAGCAGAAGGCAGTTCTTTGTATCATGAATGCTTTATTGACATTAAGACATATAACGACTATCTATTATTCTCGAAATTTATTTTATGTCAATGATTGCGTTTAAAGTCTAATCCACAGACACATTAAGACTCTAAAATGGGGCAGATATGATAAATGAATATATGGAATGCTATTTAGGTTAACATTACACAATGCTTGATGGATGTTACATTTTACTTAATGACATTTCTATTGAGCTTACTGGTACTGTCAATATAACGGTTGGCACATTCAGTATGCTTATTGAAAATCGTACTGTGTAACGTGTATGTTATTAAGTAAATGATGCCTACAACATATTTTCATTGGACCAAATGATAGTACACTGAAGCACAATATAACATTCTAATTGCTTTGGCCATGTATCAGCTCTTTTGCAATTATCACAGAAAAAAATACAATGTAACAACACGTGACGAAAGCTTTTATCAGACAGTAAGCAAGTTGTTAGTACGAACAATGTGTCATATTTTGTTACCAGAGGACGCACATTGGTTCTTATAAGTATTATAAGAATATAACAGTTATAAAAATTATAACAGCGAAATTCAGACATGAATTAGCAGTTTTCCCCGTGTTATTTTTTCTTTGTTACCGTTCTTCCCTCAGACACTTCTCCCCAATTTTCCAATATTAATTGTACCGTTGTTCTTGATAGTTTGCTGTCAATGTTGAAAATCACATATATTTATTTGTCAGCAATTATGTATAGCTCTGTACGTTTAATCAATATCTATTTCATTTCCATATATTGTTATTATCAAATTGTCTTTCATGCTATGTTTACATGTTAAATATTGAAAGTTTCATATTGTATAATATATGTAACTGTAAGTTGTCTTTCATGATGTGAACCGCGCCATGACAAAACCAACATAATGCGTTTGCGACCAGCATGAACCTAGACCAGCCTGCCCATCCGCGCAGCCTGATCAGGATCCATGCTGTTCGCTTACAAAACCTATAACAAGTAGAGAAACTGATAGCGAACAGCATGGATTCTGAACAGACTGAGCGGTAGCGCAGACTGGTCTGGATCCATGCTGGTCGCAAACACATTGTGTTGGTTTGTCATGGTGCAGTTCATTTAATTTTGTTTAAATTTTAATAATAATAATGATCAATTATTAATGAAGTGTTTAATTTTGAGGACTGAGGTGTCTTTATGACTTTTTTTTAACCTGCACGTGATATTCATAGATGTTTATGGTTAAATAGCCTTGACCTTTACAATTAAAGGAAAATGAATCCAAGCTTTATTGTTTGTGAGGAAATTCATAAAAATATTGATAATGAGGCGGAGAGGTCTGTCACTATTTGACATTATTCACAGTAGGAAACAATATACAATGAATTGTTCTACATATATATTCAGACGATCTGGTAGTTTACCTGCAAAAAAGGTAAAATTTCTGACATTTCACACGATCATTGAAATTTTATAAAATACTTATCTATTATAAGCATATAGTTTAAAATTAATGAAAGTACTTACACAAATAAAATATAAGAGCCTTGAAATAAAAAGCACATAAACTATCTAGGAGGCACACTATACCATTATTCGTGAAAAGGAAATCAAACAGAATAGATGAAAATGACATAATCCCTTAAGAAATCCCAACACGGCAAAATTAAGAATGTTACAGACTCGGTTCGATTGAGTCTCTTCAAGTTGACATCGTTATATGACAACTTATCAGACACGGCAATATTGATCATTTTATCGTGAACAGTAGTGCCCTGGTTTACGTGTACCTTTTAACCTATATTTGCCGAGTTCTGGAAAATATATGTTTGTGTGTCAACAAGAAATATTAAATTACATATATTTTCGCGATGATTTGACAGTAAATGAATAAAAGTTGGTCTACAATGTCAAATATAAGTTAGAGTACACATTTATTAAAATCTAAATATTCTTTGTAAAAATTAATTAGATTTCAATGGCAGTTGGGAAAGGTTGCTAAAAGAGAGTGAAATAAGAATCCCTTAAGAAAGCCCACACGGCTAAATTGAAAATGTAAAATGGGTGTATTTATTTCTGCGATTTTAGTACGTTTATTGATAATACAAAATGAGGAAAAAAACATCTTTTGTACCGTGTAACTTTTCATTCTCACACTATATACACATAATGTTAATTCCAGACAGACAATCTACTATTTGAAAACAGATTTTAAGATTAATTAAAGAAAGATTTGTATATAACAAATAGAGTAAATTCTCATTTTGGACACCACTAGTGTAAATGGAACAGAAAAACAATTGCACTTGCAAAGAGTGACATTTATACCGTTCTTTTTGCAAAATGACATTTACATATATGGGATATTCTATCAATTGCACGACTGAAAAGTACTAAAATAATACTTGATGAGAGATTACCACCTTTTTATCAAAGATACTGCTTCTTAATAGAACAAACACATAGTTGTATTACAATTTACCAGTTTTATTACATTTTACCAGTTTTATTACATTTTACCTGTTTTATTACATATTACCTGTTTTGGAGAAAGGCAAATGACACAATTTCATACTGTACTGCACTTAGTACTGTTTTAAATATTATTTACATTTAGGTTTTTCAGTAATTTTAATAGTATCATTATCAAGTCAAAATATTTGTGCTTTGCAATAGAATTACAATGTGACTTATTTGGTACATGTGTACCGAACAAATTATCATTGTAAGACTTATAGTAAGCAAAGAAATTGTTTTTAAAAAGAACCAAATTAATTAAGCCTTATTATACATTTGCCGCAACAATAAATGTTAGTTCCTTTTCAGCGATTCGTAAGACTACTACGTGATTTTATTTATATAAAGTAATTAGTGATTTGCACAAAAGTTACTTTGGTTTACATGTCAAAAGATTTTCCATTAAGATCTTTCAACTGCAAATAATCACCGATTACAAATGTACTCAGTGTGATGGCAGAACGCAATAACGTAATTTCATCTTCTGATTGTTCTGTTACAACAATTGTAAATTTGTTCTCCTTTGTACGATCTGCTCTTTGATCCTATGTTTGTATTTTGTCAATATTTTGAAATTTATCCTGTTAGTAAAATACAATATATCGTATTCTGCATATTTCTTTTGTAAACTATAAATAAATTGTAATTTATAAGCAAACAGTTTTCCTACATATAAGTCTCACATATTATATTATTGATATTAACGAACTATTAAAATTCTACGCGTAAGAAGAGTTTTATCATAAAAGATGTGAAAATGCGATTCGTTACATTTAATAAGGGAAGGTTTATTTATTTTTGTTTTTATTAAATTTAATTATCATGTATTGAGAGAAAGTAATAAAGCTATAAATAAACTCTTAAAATAAAATAAATGAAAACATGTTATGTATAACTTAGTTCTCTGTTTACTGTAACGAAAATCCAAATTTGCTGTTGATTTTAAATAATTGGTAATCAAGTTAATTGTAGTGTATATAAGAGTTCATAGATATGTCGCGTCGATATTGTATCCTTTGGGGACATGATAACTATAGCAATCGTGACTTATTTGGTACATGTGTACCGAACAAATTATCATTGTAAGACTTATAGTAAGCATTACTAAGCTAAATATCTTAATACAATGCACATGCATTGTGACAAAAAGAGAAATACGCATTTCAACAAGTTTTAATATGATTAGTAATATATAAGAAACAAGTAAATGCAAGTCATTATCATTTTTATTCGTTCTTTTGTAATCCTAATTACGTCTGACATAGCCAACATACAGAATATATTTTCTTTCTCGGAAACAATTTCTTTCTCGCGTAATTAGTATGACAAAGAGAGGAAATCAAATTATTTAACATAACATCCTTCGGGAAGCTTATTTGCAGTGTACTTTAAAATGGTGTCAGGCAAAATTTCATAAGACGATTGTAGAAACCAATTGAACTTTGAAAAAGATGTTAGGATATCGTTGACAACAAGTCGGAAAGGTATTTGATAAAACTAGATTTGTTTAGAATTTTTAAAATGATTCAAGGATCGTTGATGTCAAACTTTTTAGAAATGTTTGTAGCGAATCTTTTACGGATATATTTGATTTCGTATTTTACATGTCTTGTAAACAACATATTATAATTAAGCTTTGCTGTCTTTAAAAGAAAATATAATTCTCTTTTGTTTCGTCTTAAAAGTTCAGGAAATACATTAATTGAACAAATTGGATTTAAATTGACTGACGATTCAAAATAATTTAAACACATTTGAAGTACATAGGATAATACATTTTGCGGACAACGGCTTAAGTAAATATAGGCATTCTGAAGCAAGAGATGATTTTTAACAAGAAAAAAATCTCTAAAATCTTATTTACTATTGCGAAATTAAAATGTATCCTAAATATGAAAAAGCTTGTGTGTTCGAATTTCACCAGGTTCCTTAGATTCTTTAATGCGTGGCAGATATCTAGCTTTCTGAACATCGGTGGTTCTACACAACTGCCCGTTCCTGACATTATGTACGGAGGGCTATCTAAAATCATCTTTCACCAGTCAATCTAAAGAATCGCCACATCACCTTCACAGTGCTTATTCAATTTAATTGTATTCATTGTGACAAATGGCAATACATTCTTAGAAGGGTTTAGAACACAATAACATTGCATTAAACAAAGGGTTCTGATAAAGCCCCCCTTCAACAACTAATAGCGGACAAACATGATTGTTTTAAAAGTTCTAATGATAATATGGCACTTTCGCATGTGTTTAATGTTACAATGTTATATTAGCGCCGCAAAATTGTGAGGGAAGCCAATAAGAAAAACAACACAAAACAAACACGAATTCATTTCATTCATTAAGCCAATTCAAATTATTAGAGCATTTTTACACAGCAAACTGCAAGCAATAAATTAGAAAATGCATCTGGTATTAACAATAAAAGCTTTGACATTTATTTCTGAATTATATAAACGAGAGTCAATTCTATGATATAATAGATATACTAGCAATCAGCTGCGTACATTAGATGACATTTAAAGATCTGTTGACTATAAAATGTTGAGAATTAAGTACGGGTCAAGCCGGTGTTAGTGGGCAAGAGATATGTTGCATGTTTTCATTATCCCTCATGTACAGATTCAATCAAACCGAGGCTGCAACGCTCTTGTAATAGTGTCGTGAGGGATCACTTTGTTTCCAGATTCTTTTACAATAAGCTGAAATTTTGACAAATGTTCTACATTTCAAGCTTTCATAGTTTCATTTCTTTCTCGGGCGATTATTAAGTATTGAACAAATTAAAAATCAAAAGAAATTTCTACAAAAAAGATTTTGCTGTTTGAAGGAGACATAATAGCATCCAATTTATCGTAAATCATGTTTGATTGAGAAAATGTTTTATCACTTCATTGATTAGAAATTTAGATTGTTAATTAATTGCATGTTCATCTGTTTCGTTAAGCAGCTTTCAAATAGTGCAAAGAAATAATATATGAATAAGAAAGCTAGTTTGTTAAAACATGGTGCTTCTTGACAAATGTCCTAGCTCTCGGCATTGAAACGTAATTTAATATGCTTACTATGTAAGTATACATGTATATAAACTAATTGCACTTCTTCAAACGCAAAGAACACATTTTGACCCCTTGATCTTATTTAGTATTCTTTTAGAGGGCAAAAAGATGATGGACCATGAAGAATCTTTGGGCACACAAGTTTTGACCAAATAATTTAATAATTTAAGGCATACCGCATACTTGTTTTTTTTTTCATTTTACAGATGGACGCTTCGCTGATGGTGCAAGTGAATGCCTATATTGCGGACAGTTCTTAAAGCCTTTCGAGTTTAATTGTTTTAATTTTCATCTTCTTTCTTGCTTCCCCGGGCGCTTATAGATCATTTCCTTATGCTGTCTTCCTTTAAGGTATAGAGTACTTTTTATGGTCATTACGCTGTACCTTTTGTAAATATTTACATGATCATTAATGTGTTTTTTTTATTTCGTTTAATTTATCTATGATAATTTTAGTCACCAAAAACTCAATTCTGTCAAAGTTTTTCAAAAGAGCAGGTTTTAAAAATCCATAAACAATAGTCTATTTAACATTCAAAGGACTTCCCATTTCTATGTAGCAACGATAGTTATTAGATTAATATTATCTCTTGTTACCAAGTACATGAAGTATGGACTGAAGGAACATAAATACAATACAGTCAGGTAAAATGTGTTACCTTTATTTGAAATAAACGGTCATTTGTTTGTTAACAGATGTTTCTTTATTGAACCGGTTCGGATATTTCAGGGACACAATTTAAAACTGACTTCAAACACAGTTTCTTTTATAATTTTTGAAATTAATCACACTTTCAATAGATTACAACTGGTGTCTGTTTTGTTTTTTTTAATTAATTTGACGGAGCAAATATTTTGACATTCGCATGTTAAAAATATTGTGCAGATTCTGTCTGCTTGATTTAAACAGCATGTTGTTGACGAATGTAGATTAAATGGAGGTAGAGATAAATGTAAAATAACAAACAACTACCATTGTATTGATATCAATTCTTTAAATAACGCAAGATAGTAAATTGTAATGAAAATGATTGGAAAAATATGTGAGACGTGTTTTATAACTTGATTTTATAGTTTTGTTATGTAAGTAGACGACAAATAAAAATTAATGTCTGTTTTTGGCATGGAATATATAATTAAATTAACTTGATCACACAACGTGCTTGTTAGTTAAAATAAAGAAATATATAGACTCTAAAACTGAAACAATTTAAAAAAAAATTATTTACATATATTTTCATCGAGGAATGTTTAAGTAAAATAATGAGAACATTTTTAATCAAACAAAAATAAACAAAGTTTAAACATTTATTTAAGCGAAACAAGTTCTTGCAACCTATATTAATCACATTCGAGTCTGCTTCCTGGAACCAACCAGTACTGGTGTCATATGATAAAAGTTGGTGGTGATCGAAGTAGGGCTAGAACCCATGATACCATAACCACTAAGCCACCACTAATCACCCCGCCCCAACCCAAACCCCCAACAGCAACAACTTATGTAAACTGAAATAACATGCATAACTTGTATTTATGTACTTTTGACGTATATTTTTTAAAAGTATTTCGTCTGAAAATACTGAAAACATCAAATAACAGTTTAATTAGATGAACTAAATTTGCCAAAGTAAGTTTCTGAAAAATTCGAGACTGTATGAACCGATTTCACGTGACTAGAACATGCATATTGTCTGCACCTAGCTACAAGTGATTGTTGTTTTTAAGATTTGCATTCTATAAATATTGAACAGATTGCCTGTTTTTTAATAATAAAACAGCACGTGTTTGTTGCACGATTTAATAAGAGGGGAACCAACTAAACTGATATAAATATGAATATATGATATCAAGTTATAGTATATATCAAAAATGATTCTTATATCAATAATACCGAATCAGACTCAAACCTCGTTTATGGCGTTAAATAAAGGTTATGGAATATTTCGAAGTTATAATTAAAAATCTGCTCCAATGATTTCAATCAAAGTGTACCCATCAGCTATTTTGCAGTAATTTTAGCATTTGATACACAATTCAAGTGTACCATATCAAATAATACCATTTAAAATCATAAGCGTCCAAAAACATTTAAATGTTATAATAAAAATTTAATTTTGCTTAATTTCACATGCCATTGACATAAAATGATATTCTATATAAATAGTGCAATCATAACATATCAAACAATGTGGAAGCTTTGAAACTAACAAATCCGTAGCCTTCAAAGCCCATGGCACTATTCGGTTTCTTCAATATTTTGTCAGTAAAAGTATTTTTTAAAAGTCAATGTAAGACATTATTTGCAGCTCTCTGTGATTAGAACATAGCTATTTTATTTATTTTAACCACCAACCTGCTTGTCTGCCATTTTATAACAGAGTTCCTAAGGAGAATGCTTCTAAAATATCTTTGTCATGATATTTTATCCCTTCATTTGTCAAGTACAAATTGAAAGGATTTGAAAATATATTAAGCTATTATTCGATCGATTAGCAATACTAAGAACGAATTGAAAGTGTGACCATACCCTTAATGTACAAGCATTTGGGTGAACTCTGCAGTAAAAATTTATGCCTTTATTGCCATGGATAAAAATCATTATAGCTCTTGAAATAATCTATGATGCAATAATCTGTATTACTTGTAATATACCTTTATCTACAGAAAAAATTTGTCTCCATCAATTATTTTTCTTGTTAGCCTTTTAGTTGTTTGTTTAAAAACACATTATATGTATATAATTTTATTTTTTTGTGTTTTTTTTTAAATCAAAACTCTTTCAGTGTTTGCTCAAGAAGTGTAAGGAAATTCTGTAACTGTTAAGTACTGTGTTAGTTTTATTTAAACTGAGTGGGATAGTGATTATGACATATGGTAACTAGTCGTTTATATAAAACCAAGTTGGAATGGGAGATTCTTTATTGTATGTATTGCTTAAAGTTATTAATGCTTATCTATATACGAGTATCTTACGAGAATATCATTAAAAATTAGGCCTCTTTCCATGTAATCGCAATATACTAGCAGTCATGTATATTGACGGAATAATTATAATTTGACATTACAAACAATATAAATATACGTACTATTTCTTATTAAATACTAAGTACAGTACAGTACGAAGCTATGCCATCTGTCACCTTTAAATGCATGTCATATATATGCTTATCTATCAGGAATAAGTATTGAAGGGAGACACAGGCACACTTATCTTTTATTCGTGTTGAGGTTTTCATTCATTATTTTGTTAATGTCCTCAATGCAGTCACAGGAACAAAATAGTTTTCCTTATAAAGAATAAAGTGATTGTTTCCTAACTTGACCCACGTGGTTCAGGTTAGAGAGTTGAAATTTCACAAAGATTGTCATAGTAAACTCTGAAAACGTTAAAGAACAAATCAATGGAATGACTTCGCTTTTCATGGAATGGCACGGAAGTGTCACATTGAGGGTTCCATGATAACCGCCGTATGAACACATCTGCAGATGTTTCTAAATTCAAAATTTTACTATTTCATGTTTAAATGTTGAATTCTGCTTAAGCCGGTGCTAGGGGGCGTGGACGGTAACTTGCACTTTCCAGTACCGTCCATGAACAGGCTCAATCAAACCGAGCCTGCAACATTTTCAATTTTGCCGTGTTGGATTTTCTTTAAGGATTCTGTATTTATCTATTTTAGACTTGTTTCAATCATACAGTATCCACAATATTTGTTATTGTAACTTCCAGATTTTGTTCAAGTCACATTGAAACTACTGGAGCTTAATTTTTTTCAACAGATTTAGATATGTTTAAGCTTCAAACCTAAAATATACATAGACTTTATAATATTTTGTCATTAGTTTGTCTGAGTATCAAATTGCTTTTAATACAGACAATCGTATTCATTTATCAAGGAAAGTTTTATTTTTGATAATTAATTTCATTAAAAATTCCTAATATGTTAGGGCAATATCGTAAAGAAATAGTTACCGGAAGAAATGTAATTATTTGCAAGTTAAAATGTCTGTTCAATTTACACTAATGGTGTCCTCAATAAGAAACTACTTCTTAAGAATGCTTACTTCAATCAGTTCTAAAAGTGTGTTTCCTTACAGAACAGGAAGCGTGTCTGGAATAAACATTATTTGACGAAAATGTACTGTTAAAACAGAGAAGATTGTTTCTGGTTAAGATGTAATATTCGGTATAATAGCCATCTTTCTTATTTTAAATCACATTCATGAAAAAATGAAGTTAATACATGGGTCCAAACTGAATCGACAGGACAAGTAAGCTTTGATATATTTTCCAAAAACCCCATCATTTGTTTTACAACATTATTTAAGATATTTAGATGCATTATCTGACATCCATCAGATATTTTTTTTCAGTGATAAAACGCAAAGATGAAAATACTTCCAAGAGGAGAAATTCCAAATTCAAAATGCGCGAGCTAGTAACGACAAGAAGTCGTTTCATACATTGGCTTTAATCACCTTTTTTGTCTGAGTCTTTTACTGGCAAAATATTAAACGGCCATATCGGGTAAATTACTTTAAAGGTTGCATTAATGATTTGTCATGGCAGTCAGTAAATGTTACATGATGTTACAGCCAAACACAGGCAGGGAGAGATCTTAATAACGTATATAAAAGTGTATCATAGAGACAGATTACTAAAGATGATATAGATTGATATGAAACACTTTTAAATATGCACCACACGAATAAATGAACGCAAAATACGGGACAAATTATTCATATACTGTTACAGTAATATTGAAAACGTTGTGACAGTATTGCTACCATACCTTCTGTACATTCTAATGATTTCATTTTACAAAAAAACATATACGAGGCTTGAGCATGATTTATATCACTGAATTTAGGGATTGTGTTCCTGAATAGACTATACCTTTGCTCACGTGATCTGATTTTTCCATTTATAAAATTATTTTATGGTGTCAGACACAGCATATTTCTTTGCAGTTCAATAATATGCAATATCATGAAGTCGTTAATATTTAATTACTATCATAATGGTTACCATTATCTTTTAATATATTGTAAATGAAAGAAATTGCTCATCACTTTTGAAGACATATCAAATGTAATTTCATTCAAATTAACCTTTATTGCATAACATTAATTCCTTTCATCATTGACAAAAAGAACATGAAACTTATTCATTATCATTTCTTTTTTAATTCCAGAACATGCAAAATACATGATATACAGATTAAGCTATATACATTGCGGAAATATATTAAATGGAAATATAGCGGAAAAAAATTCTTTGAGACCGAATACCGAATATTGTGATGTAGAATGTTATGAGTATTCATGCGCAAAAAAATGCAATTTCTCCATTATTATTATGCATATTGTTAGCGCAATACATCTATAATTCCATTTATGATTGAATGTTTTTTCGACTTTCATTAACTGACACAATAATTGATTGATAATAACTGTACTTCCTAAGACTTTTATACAATAATAATGACATGCAAATTCTGACATATATGAATACGTATGCTGAAATTGCTTTTGAAAACGTATGTTTTCAATTACAAATAGGGATATAGAAATAAAAATGACTAGAGGCGGAAGAATCAAAGTCATTACAAAATGAGTAGTACAAGTAAGTGTTACTTAGTGTGTTCAAACATATTGTGAACAAGAAGACAGTTTAATATACTATAGATATTGAATAGGGTTGTATTTTAACTGTTTATGAAGGTATTTATATGCTGAGATATGCATACATTTGTGATATACAGCAATTTACTGTATTAAATTTAATTAATATATAAAAAGTTAACCTTTTGATTTTTTTTAAAATCCATTGAAATCCATTTTATGTCCAGCTTATACCCTGATCTTAATCATATCATTGCATATACATTTTTTTCATATCTGGTCAACAAGTAATACAATGAATCACGTTCTTTTAATCAAACACAGATTTGAGATTGAAAAGATAAAATTTAAAAAGTGTGTTGATGACTTATATTTCAGCCTGGCATTGTCCCTTTAATTTCAGCGATGCATTTTAGTTGTTAACTAGGCAATAAATAGATAATCCAAATATCTACTTTGTCAAAATCAATCATGTATTTTGCAATTTGTGCATTTATTCTTTATTGTATAATTTAAGCATAAATAGCATTCCTGATACATTTATCCATCGCACGTCAAATATAAATATGTTATATTGTACATGACACCTTAAAAGAAGGAGAAATAGTATCTTTTATGAAAGACTTTGTACGGCAACATTAAAAATATGGTATGTTCGGTTTAATTGAGTTCCAAATTGTCAATAACATTGATAGTATACATGCTTCAAAAGAAAAAAAATTGAAAAATACTGCGCTTTACATACTTTATAATTATCATGCAGAAAATGGTTAGAAAGAGAAAATGAGCAATGCAACCGCAGTAAGCCGATTGGAATGGCAGACTCAAATTTCATCTAATCATGAAACATGTCTCACACCTGTCAGCAATAGATTAAGAAGTAATAAATTGTAAACAATGAACTTTTAAAACAGTACTGGAATGAATTTTGTTGGAGAAACAGAAAAAATAGAAAAAAAAAAATTAAAATGAAGGGTAACATTTTACTTTACTTGACAGAAATGAGTAATTTTCATTTTACTTTACTTGATAGAAATGAGTAATTTTAGGTTGTGTCCAATAATGAAGTGCAAGAGTTTATATTGATTCTAAAATACAAGGTTTTGAATAAATATCAAATTATTCTTCATTGAAGTATTATATGAGACCAGTCAGTTTGTTTTATGTCTATAACATTTGATTAATTTGAAATTCAAAATTATCCTTTACTTGATGAATAAGCTAATTACGATATCAAAGAAGATACACTTTTAGCAATACAAATACATAATTATTTAAAACTCACTTGTATATTTATTATAAAACTACTACGTAAGCGACCAAATGTGAAAGTTACACAATGTTTTTCATGCGACGAAAGAAGAAATAAATAAAAAAAAGTTACACAAAGAAAATTCATTTAAAACCAAAGCTTAGATCGTTATTAGTTTTGCTGAACAACAGAATTTTCATTTTTCTCTTTTCATATGATGTTGTCTACATTTTACGAAGTGCATTTACAGAGGTATACAGAATATAGCTAATATAGTTTTTTTGTGTGTGTTTTAAACAGAATTTAAAACTGTCGGAATTCCATGTTTTGTCGCAATTAAATCAATGCCGCTTTTATTTCTTTCAATACGAATATTCACATGCTTCCTTTTTCAAATAAAAAAATCAATATTGCCTAATCGATAAAAAAACATTTTGTAGATTTAGAAAATAAACAGTGCAATATTTGTCAGATTTCCACGTTTGAAGACAAATCTTATTCTTAAAGATCACGAATATATTCTGGTGATTTCCAAATTAATCCAAAGGCGGTCTCGTCTAGATCAGACAGTGATTGTCATGCCTAGTTAAGTACTGTTTTAGTTATTGTGGAGGATGATGCAATCTGTAACATTATTTAATCGTCAATACAACAAATCAATTAAAATGTAATAGTTAAATATCATTAAAATTAACGGACAAGCCAACTTATTCTGAAAATTTTCAATAATTGTGACATCGAAATAAACTGTTTTTATTATAAAAAAAAACTAAATTGTCAGTATTTACTAACAAGAAATGAAGCATATATATTTCACTTAACATTTCATGTCGAAACTCCCTTCTGTAATTGAAAGATATAATAAACCAAACATGATACTACAAAAACATTATATATTCATAACTTTGAACTAGCGTAGTATTACTTGGTTTCATATATTTATCTCTGCACGTGCTAACTTAGATACCTGTAATTTTATCGTACATCAAGGATACACTGTTTAGTTAAAAAATGCACAAAACTGCAACTTAGTTAGTTTAAACTTATTTATTTTAGCTCAATTGCGAAACAAGTTCTTGCAACTTATATTAGTCAGTTTCGAGTCGTCCGCTTCCTGGAACCAACCAGTACCGGTGTCATATAAAAAGCATGGTCGTGTCGAACCATGATCTCTGGTTTTAAAGGCAGAAACCTCAACTAATAGACCACCACTCCCTTTAAACGGCAACTTATTTATAGCGTTCAAGTTTAAAACACAAAATAATATTTCCACAACATGTTAAATAAATATTAAGTAAAATACCCAAAGAAGTCAGTGTTTTAAAGTCATTTGGAATCTCTACCGTACTTTAAAACATTTTAATAATCTGCATCTTATACTACAATTCACTGTTTATCTGAAATGCTTCCACATTCAGACTTATCAATATTTTCATGAAGTAAATCTAATAAACATACATATTTTCATCTCAAAAGCGTTGGGTTATGCAAAATTACATCAGTTATCAAATGTGTTTTGAGTTGATAATTAAATTATACTATTATTTTTACAAAACTATTCTTTTGAATTGAATGAAAGTGATAATAAAATCTTTGTATAGATTTTGCAAAAAACCAAATTTTTGATATGCACGTGTTACGGACAACTGTATATTAAGAACAATTTTAAGAATTTTAATTGGATTTTAAATATAACTTGTAAGGGTGCAACGAATCAGGGTTTGCATGGCAAAGCTGTTTGATATTGTAAGATAAGGTCGTGTTGAGAAACACTACCATCACATTAGCTACTGCCCTTTAGTAATTTTCTATATATAAAGTTTTATTTTATGTGAACGTATTGACTTATGATTTTCACTGGCTTAGTAAAAACATTAATTTCATTCAACTTTCATTATCAATTCTAAATGTACATTAATTTTTCAGTTTGTATTGAACCGCATTCTTTGTTGACTGACTTTCCAAATTGCCATTTGAAATACACACAGTCTCTATATAATTTATATTTCACCGGAATTTTTGTTTAGTTTGTCTATAAATAGTTCAAAAGTTCCTCAATAAGACATGACAAAATATTGATTGACATTAAAACCCTTGTCACAGTTTTGACCTGGCATTTACTAAATTAAAATAACCCATCAAATACTTCCGGTTAAGCATTTTACATTTTCATTAAATCTTCAACTTTTACCTAAATCTTATAAATCTGAGCAGAGAAACATATTTAAACTCACGACATCGATGCCTCATCTAAGACAAACTTATGTGATTCCTTTAAAAATGAAAGAAAATGTACTCCAACAAATATATCGTTTTCTGATAGTGATACATCGGCAATGTAACCAATATACACTAATTAATATTCCTTTGATAATAAACAATATATAATTCAATATACTTATATTCAAAAACGTGATTAAGAGCAAAACAATAGTGAAACTGATGGTTGCCTTAAAGTAGAATCTATGATAATCTCATTTTTGAAAGAATATCAGGACTTATATCTTGTTATAATTTGAATATAATTATTTGAATATATTTATAAGTATCATATAAACAAAATTTGATAATGTCCGCTTACAATAACGATCATATTTATTCTTTTAACATCGCATCAACAACATTAATGACTGTATAATTGTATTTTTAAAGGCATAAAAAGACCTACAAAAACCAACAATCAAGAGGTTTATACATGTATTCTTTTAAAAGCTATAAAGCCAAAACTATAGTGCAAGGAGAGCAAAAATCTCGTTATAATACCTCCTACAATATTCAGCATCAGAAAGAGACACATTGGAGGAGTGAAAGACAGAAAACAAATATAGGTAGAATATTATTTCATTTCTATCTCTCACTTCATCGTCTCTGATAGATATATCATCAATAAAATTAATCACGTCGATAAAATGACATTAGCCTTAAGAATTTCTTTTCCGATTGTCAACTTAATGTAAATAAATGATGTCAATATCCTTATAACATGTTAAAATTCTTACAAGTACAAGAGGAAATTTCTCTTAGCAGGCCTTTGAAGATAAAGAGGAAACACAAGACAAAGGATTTGATTATTGTTTCATTTTTCATACTATTATTTTTACTGTAACTACAAATTTTACTCACGTGTCCTCCTTTTATGTTATGCTTCCAATCAAGATGCAGAATGTACACAGACTAATTAATTTCGCCGTGAGTTCTATATTATTTTTATTTTTTTATTTTAAGAGTTAAATAGTTTCGTTAGATGTATACTTAACTCACATAGATAACAGGAAAGACAAAGAGTTGACACATTAAATGCTTTGTTTTATTGAATATGTTAAATACAAACAATTAAAAGTACGGACCAACCTGAGAATGTGCGCTCTTCAGTATTATATATTAGACTAGTAAAACTATTACAACACTGAACAGCTTTGAAAATAATATTTTTGAATCTTTGAATCTTTGCACATTCCGTAAAAGGATACAGATTAAAAAGTTTTAACAAAATGATTGATATTTAAGAAAAAAATAATCTTGAAACAAAGTCATCGATCGGAAGCATTAATCACAACAAAATTACATGAACATTGCAAACTCGTTTTGATTGTGTCTGTTCATGAGGGATTATAAATAAGTGCAACATTCCTCATGCCCCTTAGCGCCGGTTGAGCGGTACTCAAGAAGCCATTATACGGTACATTTTTATAACTTAAAGTGCAAATATGACCATAGAATATGTCAATTCTTTCTTGTGTCATCGCTATTCTGATAAAAGTTAACAGACACCTTTGTCAAATTAAATCAATTTTAAAGATAGTATGTGGTTTAACAAAACAACATTATTAAAATGTCATATAAGGCACTTTAACAGTGATGGTTTTGACCTTGAAACAGATAATTCTCAAACTAACTGATCATTTCAAAGTACATTGTAATGAGATCTTTATATCTGATTACGTCTGTACCGGAATCATATTCATTTTTATCTCAGACATTTTATAATTTAGATACGTGATATAAATGCATTCAAGTAACTTTATCCAGCAATGGAACAGAGCCGATTATAAGACAGTGACATTCCGTTGTACTATACTGTTACATTATAAGGTTGACAACAACATCTTTTTTTCTTTCAAGAATAAAATATATATTATTAAACATATAAAAATATAAAGTTGCATCATTTACAAATATAATATTTAGAATATGTGACTGACTGATATTGGATAATGGCATGTATAAATATTTCACATTAATTTTATTTTATGTATATCAGGTTTCACTTCGCATAAGGATGAAAATGCCCTAACCTATAAATATTATAAAACTCTCTTAATGTTATTAATTAGATGTTCCAGAGAGCAGGGTCTCTATTTATGTGTAAATTTAGAAACCTGTTATGCAGTGTTACATTTTCCGACAGAAGGCCGTCTAAAATCAGTTTTTCTTCTGTAAAATGTACGAGAAGAAAAATTTTCATTGGCCATTTTAAAATTACAAACTGAAATTTCGGGATCCCAATATCCGTTCTAAAATAAAACTTACACAGGCAGTTTCTCCATTTAAAAACATAATTGACTTATTGGTTTAACATGTACAATTTGTTGGCAATATACAAACTTTTCCACGGATCATTTGATTCAACAAAGCAAAGTTGTTCAGCTTTATGAATAAACACATCCCTCTTTGCTATGAGTAGAATAAATTGAGGAAATCTGTTAATAATTCTTTTTAACAATCTGATGATTTAGGAACGTTGTAAGGTCATCTTCATATCAGATAACGTCTCTACCGGAACAACAATTATATCTTAGACATTTTATAATAAACATACGTGATATAATTTCGATCAAGAAAATTAACCAAGAAACACATTTGAAAATAAGACAATGACATTCTCTCTGTTTGTACCGACAGATTATTAACTCGATAAAAATACCTTATTTGCACCAAAAAATCTATTTAATATAGAATTACAAAATAAATGATAAAATAGAGGCAAATAATTTTGACGTACGGCATGTTTCTGATAATTACAATTAAAAAATGGTAACCGTAATGTAAGCGCTGCATTTATCAATATTATGACAAAAATTACTTCACAATTATTTCTAAATTAAGAACAGTAAACTTTGATGTTTACTTTTTTAAACTTGTTTAAAATTTAGTGATGTTTCTTGAAAAAAAAATTGTTTGTATAAAAGATAACAAAGACATATGCATTATTCCCTGCGGTCTGGAGACCGCAGGGTATTGGTACGCGTTTAACTTTTGAGGCATGGAGGAGCACGTGACCTGTTTTCGGTACATGGAGGAGCATGTGATCTGTAAACCGTACATGATTGGTTAATTGACCTTTTCAAAAACATGGCTAAATACCGTTTGCCGGTACGTTACAGATAATCCTCTAGGGATTAAGTCAGAATTACACCTAATTAAGAACAAAAAACTATTACGTGATATTTTTAATTTTCTATAATTATAATACCGTTTAAGGTGGAAAAACTTGAATGATGTGTTTGAAAATTATCAATGTTTCTTTAATATGTATCTCAAAATGTTACAAACAATAAATTGTTTATACTGAAAATCTACAAAATTCCAGTTTCCAAAGACCTTCTTCTATATTGATCGATTATTGTCAACTATATTCCTGATACAAACGTTTATTTATCCACCCACCCAAACAATGTTGAAGATAGTTAAATGAAATATCTTTATATCATCAAAAATATTCCCCGCAGGAAACCATTTTAATTGTATTTATTTTTAATTGCTTATATTTAATATCATGGAACCAGGGAATTTTCAAATATGACCAAGATCAACAAGGAAAGACGGCCTTCAATGAACGCAACCATCAAACGACCGAACAAGACTTAAGATTAACCATATTGTTCTTTGGCAATAAAAATACTTTAAATTGATATACGAGGTGATAAGGCAAATCATTTAGTTTTAAGATAACAAGACACCTATAAGGAAACACAAGATGCGATATATTATCACTGCTTTGTAATGTCTTATTAATTATGTATTTCAGGAGATGAAAGCAAACATCTATAAAAAACGTGAAAATATCCGACAACGCATAGACTCCAAAATAGTTTTGAATACTGCATATATAGAGGATATTGAATGAGTGTAGTTTAATACTAAATTTATTAAACGAGTTGAATAAAATCATATTATGCGAGCCTCTGGCAAGCATAATATTGTTTTATTCAACGAATTTAATAAATTTAGTATTGAATCTACACGAATATAATATTCTACTTATCACATATATAAAATAAGAACAGCAAACTGTTAAAATGAGTAATTTTCAATGACGCGCCTTATAGTTATTGTAACATTTAGCGCGGCTTTAACGCTTTTTATAAGTAGCAAAGAGGTGACGTCAAAATTGATTACAACTATGATATCTTTATAATGCTTTATACACTCTGCTCGCGTTTAAGATAAATCTCTTTTTTGAAAAATTAGGCATTTAGGTCAGTAGAGAAATAATTGATCATGAATGCAGCGCAATAGTAAAGAATAACGAAGAGGAAAATTAATACATGGACACTGAATAGAACATGTAAAACAGTTCCATGAATTCGGTAATATACTCCCGGACAAAGATCAATAATTGCTAACTATCGTATTTCAAAGGAGCCATATGGTACTTAAATTGAAATATAATAAGTAAGGGTGGCAAACTAAAGTAAGTTATACTATGCATTTATAAAATACGCAACAATAATCACGTCGCCATATAGCACTGAATAGCTCGAACAATAATAATCAGGGAAGTTATTCATATAAGAAATGAAATAGTTGTTTATGTCTTTCGAATACTTTGCTTTGAAACCATATACTTTCAGTCATATGACTTTCTTCTTGCATAAACATGGCAAGCACCAATTGGTATCGTTATCTTGCTATAGAATTAAACAACAAAAATGTGATGGTAGTAAGATCTTTGATAAGTTCATCACATTAAGATTAATGATGCCATCTTACAGTAGTATTTGTCGCAAAAGCGGATTTACATATGTTCCGCACAATATCACAAAGTAAATACGATGTTTGGAAATCTACAACTTGCACTTTAGTAATTCTAGACAGATTTATTTCTCCTTGTTCTTGCAAGAGACGTTAATCTTTCAAAGAATTCTTAAGGTTTTATGTTAAGAATATATCGGGTCTGTTGAACATTACAAGTAATTAATATATTACCTCAAATATTAAAAAACGATGATAAGTTATAGTCTGAAATATTTTCAATCATATTTTAGTCTGATTACAAATATCTAACATTGATTTGACTCATAATAGATACGTGACTGGTGTATCTTGTTTGTTTATCGCCCTTTTCTTTATGTGTTCATAGTTTGTGATTCAATTTTATTTCCAATGGTCGGATGAAATTACTGAATAAATGTATTCAAAGTTAAATCAGTTTCTGTTTAGTATATTAAATTTTATATTCTTTAATTTGTAACGTTAAATATCCTGATATTGCCGATGTAAGTAAATATCTGGAATGACCCGTTTTTTTTGTGCCATAACAACTGTCCAGATTTTAAAATAACATAGAATGTTCACATTGTAAATAATATGTACCAGAGAACAAGTTTATCGAAGGAAATGATTATTTATAATGTACATAAGTTATATTGACTATGTTTGAAAATAGGCTTAAACCCATGTTGTTTATAAAATGAATCTTATCATGTTTCTACTGGTAAACATTTAATAAAACATATTAACGACTTCTCAATTCCATTGTTAATCGATTAAATCCTGTCTGGAAGTCAGCAAAAAATGAAACGATAAACTTCATTAAATATTGAATCATCTCGATGGAAGTAATATAAAGACGCAGGTCATTAGAATATCTTATACTTGAATCAAGTTGGTATAAAAGAGAAAAAAAGAGTCACATTTCAGGTAAATAATTGTATGAAATAATTCACTTCTGGAAAAAGACACTACAAGCATCATTAAAACTTGTAAAAGGATGAACTGATACAACACAATTAACAAGATAATATAAATGAAAAAAGTACTTTAACGGAATCGCGTTCATCTATATACACTAATTGCATTGTTTATTCAAAATATATTTCAAATGCCCCATTACAAAACGAAAGTGATACAAAATCTCCATACTTAATATTTGTTAAAACAAAAACATGGATAATGTGTTTAATCATTATAAAACTAGTTTTAAATAACTTGCATTTTAAATACAGACAACGATTGCGTAGTTGAACTTTTAAACAATTAAAGAAACGACATCCAGTAGTGTAGATTAAGAATTACATTGATGCAACAGTTTTGCGTAATGCAATTCCTATATGTCTTTGAATCAGCTCTTATAGTAATATCACCAGTTTAAAAAAATAGGTATCAAATTTTTGCTAATTTATCGTTATTCGTGCAATGCATAAACAAAAACACGCTGGGTAATCATAAAGAGTTTGCACTGATAGATTGGAATAGATGTGCATATAATACGAAGAGCTCGGCAATTTACAAATATGTGGAGTTGCATACGTGAGGTAACGAAAAGTATTATCATAGCAACGTGCCGAAATAAGCGACTTGGCATTTTGAGAAAATAAAACGAAAAGAAGAAAAATAAAAACATACAGAAATATAATAACGATGTTAAGCTATCATAACTAGAGAGGTATGTTGATCACTAGATAACTCGTAAAAAATGTAAAAAATCTTAATGCAAATTATACTTTAATTGTAATGTCACTTTATAATATATAAATCCAAATAGCTAAAGTTTTCATATTACGTTGAATATTTTGAATAAAGAAATTGCTTAAAACGACACGAATTGAATCAAGCCTTAATACATTTGCCGCAACAAATAAATGTTAGGTTCACTTCAGCATTCGTAAGGATCTATATAGTGGTTTTGTTTATTAACATAAAATGTAGTTGCACACAAGTCTTTGTTAAAATGTCGAAAAATATCAAAGATATTCAACTGCAATAAATTCAGATAATGACGTTATATGTAATCTTATTGAGGGCAGCTGCATAACGTAATTTCATATATTGCGTACTGATCTCTGCAATTGTTATAACAAATAGTAAGTTTGTTTCTTGACGACCCGTGTTTGACCTTGTTACAGGATTTAAATGTATACTGTAAAACTATAATAATATCGTATCTGCCTATTCTTTATAAACTATTAAAGAACTGAAATTGTTAGCCAACATTTTCCTGCAAAGATCTAAAAGACTCAAACTCAATATTAACTTATTGATAATTCACGAACTATTAAAATTCTAACAAACAAAGAGTTTTATCAAAATGGGGATGAAAATAACGTCCTCAAGGACATGTTTGTTTATTTTATTTTATCAAATGTATAACACGGCATGAGAGAAAGTAATAAAGCCTAATATCATCTCTTAGAAAAATAATAAAAATTTTTATGTTGATAATAAGTCTGCTGTATAGCTGGTAATGAAATCCAAATTGCGTTGGTTTTAAATAATGGAATCATAATTGAGCATATAAGTGCATAGATAGTGAGTCGATACGAAACTTGGGGACATTGATAACATAGCAATCATTGAATAAAAGGACCTTTTAACTGAGCTATGTTATTAGAGATTCGGCCATGACATTTAGCGTGTACGAAATTATTCCTTGCCATTTAGTCCATTCTGTTATAGTATGGCTACACGCATCTGTCGATATAATTTAAATAAAATCAATAACTCACTTCTTAAATGCCTTCGCTGAAAGGTTTGTGTCACACTAGTAATTGATAAATTGAGACAATTTAAATCGACTTGAGGAAAAACACGAAATAGTTTCGGACTTTATCTTTCCGTTGTAGAACACGCAGTAAGCAATTGAAAAAAAATGTTCTTATATGCTTCTAAAAACGAGTTGCAATGTAAAGGAATCGAGAACGTAAACTAAGTGAATTATTCAATTTTGGAAACAGTATATATTCAGCGTAGACGATCACATCTTTCATTACTTTGAAATGGATGTACACAATCTGTCACCATACGCAAAGAAACATATGGACAGGAATCCAAACAGCAGAACTACGGCAAATCGTGTTAAATTGTTTAAAGACAACCAGACTTAACGGAACATGAAATACAAATAATTAAATCTACTGTGCATTTTATGACAAACGATCGGCTGGAAATGGTCTTCAAATTTTCTGAAGATTATTTGAGTTGTGCCCGATACAAAATCCCATATTTCACGTGGAAAATGTTCGTCACTCAGAATTGCAAAAAAAAGTAATCAGAGCGCATGGTGTAACGACTTTATGAATGCACATTAGTCGTGCCAGCTATATAAGCTGCATATGCGAGAAAAGTATAGACAGAAAAGGACAAGATTGACGCCTTGTCTCATCAAACCTTGGACAAAAAACACAAGCAAGCCTCTGAATTTAAAGCACCAACTGTTTTGAAATATTCCACCGAAGCAATCATTGTGGCGATGGAAAATTTGCATTGGAGAAGTTTACACAAAGGTTTCAGTACACTCTGGAACTCGTGTGCTTTGTCTAAAATGTTAAAAAAAGCTTACAGGGATATCATTTACAGTAAAACTTTACACCATATTACGAGAGAAGAATTAACTAAGTTACAATGACTTCATGCAAGGGCAAAAAAATACATTTAGATTTAAGTAAAGTTTGTGTATATTCATTGACCATCATTATTTTATACTTAATATTTATGATATATAAATAACTGAGAATTAGCAAAAGGCAGTAATGCACGCAAGATTTACGTAGACTTCAAACTGTCCGATGCGTAAAATAATAGAATTCTCATCGACGTTCGGCGCTCATGAATTTTTAATTCTATCATTCGTAATAGGTTTTAATTTTGTATAATGCGGATTATATTTTAAAAAAAAAGATTGGCAGCGAATCGAATCAGACAATTGACACTTCCTCGAAAATGAGAAACCTTAAAATTTGTATTTAATTTTTTAATTAAGTGTTGTGTACATTTATGATTTAAAATGTTCATTCTCATTTCTTTTAAGCTATATTAAACGTCCACTGTACTAAATAAAGATGAACAACATTTCAGCACAATGAGAGGGCAGAGTAAAGACTAGATAGCAAAAAATAGAGTGCGTTCAAAGATATCAGGCTTCTTTATAAACCACAAAGAGAATTGAACGTTTTTCGAAAAAAATAACACTGTGCAGCCTGACAGGTAGTATAATACTAAACTTTATTGTGTGACGCTACAATTCTTAGTTAATATGCATTACTGAAGATGAACAATTTCTCTATTTTTACTACCCACCGATTTGTCACATTAACAAATGCGACACACTTCGCTACTGTAAATTGTAGTAGTCGAACACAGAATGGGCAAAATAATTTTGCAATATTTTTGTAACACACTAGTACAAATAAATAATGTTAAATAAAACAATGAAAAAATAGTTGTTTATTCAAGGAGCATAATTTGAAACACTTTTAATTTATTTTTTTACGATTTATTTTTCTAGCATTGTCATGCATGCAGCACATACAGATATGATAATACTTCGAAAAGGTTTTATGTTTTATTCCTGATAACGTTGACATCTTGTATCTTGAGATGAGAGAAACTTCAAATGTATATATGAAAAATATTGTGTTAATGCCAACCGTGTACATACTAAGCGTGAAATTGCAATGAAACACTTAACAAGAGCACTTTAATATCTAAAAAGTAGCGCGAGCAATTGATAACAAGCACAGTAAAATGATGTTTGTACAGTGTTTGATGATATATGTTTTGTGCAGCGGTAGTTCTTCTATTTTTCAGTTACCTTTGGCTGCATAAAAAAAATCTTGCAACCTTATCTCTACAAAGCCGACACATCTATTTTCTCGATTACATTAAAATTAGTCAATAATTGCGCTTAAAGTCTACTCACAGACAGACAAATTAATTACTGTAGAATGAGGAAGAGATGATAAATAAATATGGAATGTTACCTAGGTAAAAATACACAATGTTTGATGGATGTTACATTTTACTTAATGACACTCGTACAGTTCTAACTGGAACCTGTAAATGTAATTAAGTCAATGATGCCTTTTCATCATTTGACCAAATGACAGTACACTGTAGCACAATATAACATTTTAAATGATTTGGCTCTGTATCAGCTCTTTTTCAATTGTAACAGAAAAATACAATGTTGCAGTCACGGCAATGAAAGCTTTAATTAGACAGTAAGCAAGTTATAAGTACGAATAATTGTCGGCATAATATTTCGATATCATAGGACGCACGTTGGTTTTTTCAATGGAATTACCTTTCGAAACCTTCCGGAATTTATACGGACATTAATTAGCCGATTCCGTCGTGTCATTTTGCTCTTTGACAATGAGTTACAGACTTCTTCCTCCCCCCCCCGGACACATCTCCCGAGCCATTCTTTGTGGAAATTCTATCCGCCTTTGTATGAAACCTGATTGGGACAATGTGATATTGTTTAATATATTTTATTATACACATGCATTATAGATTGTATGTAGACCTAATTAAATAGAATATTGTTTTTTTTTTCATTTTTTTAAAAAAAAGGGCTACCACAGTGATGTTTTTTGAAAAAGAAATTAATATGGTCGTTAGTAAATGTACAAAAACATTTCTAAAATATTTTTATTATTACAATTTTAGAACCTCAATGAAAGGTTCAATGATCAAAAATAACTTTTCATCACCCGTTTAAAAGTGTAATTTTCTAATATTAATTGTAAGGCTGTACTTGATAGTTTGCTGCTATGTTTGAAAGTCACATTTTGTGTATTTATCATCAGTAATATATAGCTTTGCATGTTTATTCAATATTTTTTTTAATTTCCATATGTATGAAATCTTCAAATTGTCTTTCATGTTATTTTTACATGTTAAATATGAAAAGTTTCATATTGTATAATATAATGTAACTGTAAGTTGTCTTTCATGATGTGAACCGCGCCATGAAAAAACAACATAATGCGTTTGCGACCAGCATGAACCTAGACCAGCCTGCCCATCCGCGCAGCCTGATCAGGATCCATGCTGTTCGCTTACAAAACCTATAACAAGTAGAGAAACTGATAGCGAACAGCATGGATTCTGAACAGACTGAGCGGTAGCGCAGACTGGTCTGGATCCATGCTGGTCGCAAACACATTGTGTTGGTTTGTCATGGTGCAGTTCATTAATTTTGTTAAATTTTAATAATAATAATGATCAATTATTAATGAAGTGTTAATTTTGAGGACTGAGGTGTCTTTATGACTTTTTTTTAACCTGCACGTGATATTCATAGATGTTATGGTTAAATAGCCTTGACCTTTACAATTAAAGGAAATGAATCCAAGCTTATTGTTTGTGAGGAAAATCAATAAAAATATTGTTAATGAGGCGGAGAGGTCTGTCACTATTGCATTATCCAGATGGAAACAATATATAAAATGAATTTGTTCTACATAATTCAGGACGAGCTGGAGTTACTGGCAAAAAGTTAAATTCTCTGACATTTCACACGAGCTAAGATTTTATAAATACTATCTATATAACAAATAGGTTAAAATAATGAAGAGTATTACACAAATAAAATATAAAGCCTGGAAATAGAAATTAGCACTATAATTTCTACTAGGAAAGTCACACTTACCATATTCCGTGAATAAAGAGAATGTAAGAACTAGAGATACGAGGAAAGGCCGAAAATACCATAAGACAAGGATAGAGGATCCTCCAAACACGGAAATAATGGAAAATGGTTGAGGCTCAGACAACTATCCAGACACGGCAATTTGAAAATCGCAAGCTTAGTTGAATGACCGTTCCAAAGCATAATTCGTGATCACACTACCGTGAATCAGTAGTACTGCAATTTGTACCTCTTACCTATATGCCGAGTTTAGGATGATTACTGTTTCGTGTGTCACAAATATTAAATTACATATATTTTCGAGATGATTTGACAGTAAATGAATAAAAGTAGGTCTACAATGTCAAATATAAGTTAGAGTATACATTTATTAAAATCTAAATATTCTTTGCAACAATTATTTGTAATATTTCTACTCTGTGATTTCTATGGCAATTTGGAAAGGTTGCTAAAACGGATGTATTTATTTCTGCGCTTTTAATACGTTTATTGATAATACAAAATGAGAAAGAAAAAAACATCTATTGTACAGTGTATTTTTTCATTCTAACACTATATAGATATAATGTTAATTCCAGACAAGCTTCTGTTAGAAAATACATTTTAAGAATTAATTAAAGAAAGCATTGTATATAACAAATAGAGTAGTTTCTCATTTGGAGTACAATTGTACTTGCAAAGAGTGACATTTATTCCGTTCTTTCTCCAAAATAAGACTTACATATATGGGATATTCTATCAATTGCATGACTGAAAAGTAAAAGTAAGCATTACTAAGCTTAATATCTTAATACACGCAATGTGACACAAAATGCAATACACATTTCAACAAGTTTTCATATGTTCAGTGATATATAAGAAACAAGTAAACGCAAGTCGTTGTCATTTTTATTTGTTCTTTTGTTCTCCTAATTATGTCTGACAAAGCCAACAACAGAATCTTTTTTTTCTCGGAAACAATTTCTTTCCCGCGTAATTAGTATGGCAAAGAGGAAATCGAATTATTTAACAAAATAGATAAATACAGAATCCCTAAAGATAGCCCAACACAGCAAAATTGAAAATGTTGCAGGCTCGGTTTGATTGAGCCTGTTCATGGACGGTACTGGAAAGTGCAAGTTACCGTCCACGCCCCCTAGCACCGGCTTAAGCAGAATTCAACATTTAAACGTTAAATAGTAAAATTTTGAATTTAGAAACATCTGCAGATGTGTTCATACGGCGGTTATCATGGAACCTTCAATGTGACACTTCCGTGCCATTCCATGAAAAGCGGCGTATGGTCCCCAAGTAATAAAAAGCAAAACATCCTTCGGGAAGCTTATTTGCAATGTACTTTTAAATGGTGTCAGGCAAAATTTCATAAGACGATTGTATAAACCAATTGAATGTAACAAGATTTATAGGAACGCGACAAAGAGACCAGAAAAAGGTTATCTGATAAAGCAGATTTTTTAGAATTTCAAAAAATGATAAATCATGGTGATTCAAGACTTGGGAATGTTGTAGCGAATCTTACGGCTAATTAAATCGTAATTACATTCTGTAAACAACATAAGATTAAGCTGCTGTCTAAAAGAAATAATTCTTTGTTTCGTTCTAAAAGTTCAGGAAATACTTAATGAACAAATTGCGATTTAAATGACGACGATTAAATAATTAAACACATTGAAGTACATAGGATGATACATTTTGCGGACAACGGCTTAAGTAAATATAGGCATTCTGAAGCAAGAGATGATTTTTAACAAGAAAAAAATCTCTAAAATCTTATTTACTATAATTGCGAAATTAAAATTTATCCTAAATATGAAAAAGCTTAAGTTACTAATAATGTTATTTTTTATACGCGTTTCTGTATTGAGTTGAGTACATTAAGTAATACTTATTATACAAAAATATTTGAGTACATCAAGCTAGGACACGTTCATATTATGTCCTTAAACGTTTCTATGCATATTCCTAAGCAAATCGCAACTTTTCGGACCAAATATATCGGCAAGGGAACAGGAAACCTCATCTCCAAACACTTTATCTCTGTAATTATAAGAACACTTCAGCATTGTGTCCGAAAACCTGCTAAGCAAATTCCGTTTCAAGTGTCTTAAATACAAAATCGACAAAACAAATATTTAAAGATCACAATTTCCATTCAAAATTTGTGAGCTTAACAAGCAATATATCAATAATCAGTCGCAGTTTCGGATGATTACATCATATCGGTGAATGCTTCCTAGCATGAACGAATCCAAAGTCCCTATCAGGATTTGGACTTGCAGCGGGAAATGATAATTTATCAATATTTTAGAATGTTTAAGCCCAATAATTTTTCGGGGAATTACTTACACACGATTTTGAATATTTTCTCCGGTTTAAATCCATTTAGGTACATACATGTATACGAAATTCAATATATATATTTACAATTTCCTATTTCATTTTCCTATTTCTAAGTCTTTTTTCAAATCTGTATTTGAGAAATATGTTAATAAAAATTATGCATACATGATTGTTGTGCATGAGTGATCAAAAGTGTATTATTATAAAAGCATAACAATCTTCGTTACCACATGATTTGTCACAAGTAATTATAACATAAAACTTGTGCAACAATTAATAAATCATAATCCCATGTTGATATACAGTCAACCGCCACGCTCTATGTTGTAATAATGTACCTTCCAAATGCCAGTAGATGTTACCGTTCATCAGAGCCAATATCATAAAGGATAAATCATTATTTTTAAATTGCAAAACTTTTGATATCACCCAACACGACAGGAGAGGAACATACAATATAATAAATCATTTAATAATGTTGATCTTATTTATACACGATAAGGTCAAATCACTTAATTGCATTAAGTTTATAGATAATTTCGCAATAAGTTTATACATAATTTAACACCTTTGAAATCAGCTAGGTATGTATATAACAATACATGTTAAATTAAATTTAGAAATAAAGTGGCACATTTTGCAAGTTTCATTTGAGAATTGAGTGTCGCTCAAACCGGTAGTAGAGAGCGTGAGGTATGTTGCACCTTTTCCTTATCCCTCATGTACAGACTCAGTCAATCCGATTCTGCAATTCTCATTACATTTTGCTGTTTTTAATGCTTCTGATGGATCACATTTTTATTATAGTTGGTGACGTTATCAAATAGAATGCGTGTTTTACATAAACTCTACATATATCATTTGAATATAGTTTACCATATGAATACATAAAATGGAAGACACTTTTGTATTACATCTAGATAAATACATTGGCTAAATTTCATCAAAATAATGAAGTTACACCTTTTGTACTGGAAACCGTCTTCAGACAAAGACCTAGCAATTATGCTAAGACTTTCATACTTATTTCATAAAATTTTGATTGACAATATCACTTACTTAAAAAGTAACGATTTTGACCTTTTCAATGACGTCCAATTTGATATTTTAAATGTCTAACATGATTGCGTAAAAAGATGATGCCTTAAATTAAACTCTCGTTGTGAATTTGAAATTTTACCCAGCACAACTTTCACCTTTTACAGTTTTCCTAAAAAAGATAGTTTGCCAAAATGGAGGATATTAATCTCACCTTGAGACAACCTTGATGACGTAACAAAGTCAACATTTGTTATAAGTAATGACGTATAAAATGAAAACAGTAAATTTACCTGAATTGCCAATAATTACAAAGTAGTAAATTCAATAACTGTTAGTATTTAAGAGAATAATGAACCATTCTTTACAGAACGACAATGAGAATTTGTACAGATGTCAAGTTAAATCAAGGAAGTATCTTAATGGAAAAAATGGCAATAAATTCTTAGGATTTAGAACAGAATAACATTGCATTAAACAAAGGGGTCTTATAAAGCTTTTCTTAAACAACATCTACTGTTTAAGGTAACAATATTAAATGAGCGCCTCATAATCATTTAGGAAACAAACAAAACAAAAACAAAAAAGATTTTATTTCATCTTCATCTAATACGCCAACTCACATTATCACTGCCAATATATAAAAGAGCATTTCTTCTACACAGCAAACTGCAAACAATAAATTAGAAAATGCATCTGGTATTAACGATAAAAGCTTTGACATTTATTACTGAATTATATAAACGATAGTAAGTCTATATATAAAGATATACGACAACAGCTGCGTACATAATGACATTAAGAATTGTTGATATAAAATGAGAGAATTAGAATAACCGTAAGCCGGTTCCATATTTACAGACTTAATTAAACCGAGGCTGAATTCTGTAATTGTTGTGATAAATGCTCCGGAGATAATTCTTTCAATTTTTTTAAATAACTTAAAATTTCACAATATTCCTTAAAATCATAACACAAGAACATTTCAAACATCAATCATTTTTCTCGAACGAGTGTTAGTAATTGAAAAAAATTAAATCAAAAGAATTTTATCAAGACGATGGTGCTGTGTGAAACGAAACATAGAGCATCACATTATCGAAATAGTTGATTGAGAAAATTTTATACTCATTGATTCAAAAAAGATTGTTAAGAATGCTTATGATTGTTTTGTTGCAAAGCTTAAAATAGAAGAAAAAATCCTATCTATATTATAGATGTTCTTAATAAATGAACCGGTTCGGACACGCTTAATTTTTATCCTGATCTTTCAGGCAGAATATTAATGTTGTGATGAACTGACTTCCAACACAGTGTTTTATCTATGTAAATGGTATAATCAACTTTTTACAGATTAAACTACTTGTGCCTGTTTTTCTTTCTTTTTATTGTGAGTGGCAGTTATTTTGAAATCGGCATGTTAAATAATTGTGCAGGTTCTTATTCTGCCTTGATTTAGAACTAGCATGTGGCTGACGAACGGTAAATAAGATAGTGGCAGCATCAATCTACAATAACAAAAATACATGTAAATTATGAATATTTAAATACAGCGATATGAAATTTACTGCTTTGGGATAACATAATTGGAAAAAATTGAGTCTTTGTAAATATACACTTATTTAGAACGTGGTATTAAGTAGCCAACACATATGATAATGCTTGTTTCGCTAACAATGTGTGTGTAATATCAAAAGAGCTTTGAAACATATCAGACCAAAAAAAAACGATCTACACAAATATTATTTACTACACTTATGATAAAAGAATGTTTTATTCCAATAACGAAACCACGTTTAAAACAGACAATAGCCGTTTAGTCTTTCAGAATAGTTCGTAGTCATAGTTATAAATCTTATAAATCTGCTCCAATGTTTTCAATCAACTTGTACTTATCAGCTATTTCGCATTCCGTAAAGCATTTGGTATACAATTCAAAAGTGTACCATATAAATTTATACCTGTTAAAATCATCTGCGTTCAAAATCACTTTAACGTTATAAAAAAAATTAAGTTTGCTTAAATATCACATGCCATTTACTTAAATACCATGCCATATTAATAAATGCAATCATAAAATATCAAACAATGCGGTGTCAACAAATCCGTAACATACAAAGTCCTTGGCCCGATTCCGGCTATTCAATATTTTGTCAGTAAAAGTATGAAAAGTCAATGTAAGAAACGACTTATTTTTATTATTTGCAGCTCTCTGTGATAAGAACATGGATATTTTATCTATTTTAACAATCAGCATGTATGTTTGTCATTTGATTTCTTCGCTAAATAGCTATTTTATAACTGGGTTAGTTCCCTGAAGGAGAATGCTTCTAAAATATCTTTGTCATGATATTTTATCCCATCATTTGTCATTTACAAATTGATTGGGGGTTTGAAAATGTATTAAGCTAACGTGTTCGATCGATGTGTTTAAAAGTTTTTGAAAGTTGAATCTTACCCTACATGTACAAGCACTTAGGTGAACTATGCAGTAAAGAATTTATGCCTTGTTTGCCTTTTAGTTGTTTGTTTACAAAACACATTATTTTATATGTATATATATTTATTTCTTTTGTGTTTTTTATCAAAACTTTTCAGTGTTTGCTCAATAAGTGTAAGGAAATTCTGTGACTGTTAAATACTATGTCAGTGTTACTTAGACTGAGAGGGATAGTGATTTTGTCTTATGATTACTAGTCTTTTATATAAATTCCTGTTTGAAATGGGAGATTCCTTATTGTATGTATTTCTTAAAGTAATGCTTACCCATATCAGTAAATAAGTTTCTTACAAGAATAACATTACGATTATGCCTTTCGCAAAGCACTACCAGACATTGATATTGACGGAATAATGATAATTTTACATTAGAAACAATATGAATATGCAGATTATACATTATAAAATACTAAATACAGTACAGCATGAAGCTATGCCACCTGTCACCTTTACAATACATGTCATATATGCGTTTTTCTAATAAGTATTTAGTATTTATTAAGTATTAAAAGGAGACACAGGCGAATTTCTTTGTTTTGTTTTCATTCATTATTATGTAAATGTCCTCAAAACGAATACACAAACAGTCACAGGAACACAACTTTTTCATCTGATAAAAATAAAATGGTGGGTTCCTAATTTGACCCACGTGGGCCAGGTTTGAGTGTTGAGATTTCACAAAAGTTGTCACAGTGAAATCTCGAAACATTAAAGAACATGTCAAATGAAAGACAGACTTAAAATTGTTTCAATCATACAATATCCACAGTATCTGTTATTGTAACTTCCAGGGTTTGTTTTAGTCATATCCCTTGTTTTGAAACTACTCGGTTATTCCGCTTGAGCCTAAATTTCTTACAACATGTTTATATATATTAACGCTTCAAACTTAAAATCTATAGAATTTATACAGAAATTTATGCTGGGACTTTAAAAATGTCATTTTATCGTTTATACATAAGACCATTTTAATATTTTTGTCATTAATTTGCCTGAGTATCAAATTGCTTTTAATAAAGACAATGGTATTCATTTATCAACGAAAGTTTTATTTTATTTTTGATACTTAACATTTCATTGAAAATTCATAATATGCAATATCGTAAAGAAAAATTACCGGAAGAAATGTTATTATTTGCAAGTTAGAATGTCTGTTCAATTTACGCTAATGGTGTCCTAAATAAGAAACAATGCTTACTTTAATCAGTTCTAAAAGTATGTTCCTTTACAGAACAGGAAGCGTGTCTGAAATACACATTATTGGACGAAAATGTACTGTTAAAACAGAGAAGATTATTTCCGGTTAAAATGTAATATTCGGTTTAGTAACCACCTTTCTTATTTCAAATTACATTCATGAAAAAATGTCGTTAATACATGGGTCTTAGCATTTGTTTTCCCTAAACTGAATCGAAACTGAATCGACCGAACAAGTTAGCTTTGATACATTTTCCAAAAGCCCATCATTTGTTTTACAACACTATTTAAGATATTTAGATGCATTCTCTGACATCCATCATATATTCCGTTCAGTGATAAAACGCAAAGATAAAAATGCTGCCAAATTCATTATGCGCGAGCTAGTAACGACAAGAAGTCGTTTCATACATTGGCTTTAAATGCCTTTTTATCTGATCCTTTTACTGGCAAAATATTGAACGGCCATATCGGGTAAATTACTTTAAAGGTTGCATTAATGATTTGTCATGGCAGTCAGTAAATGTTACATGATGTTACAGCCAAACACAGGCAGAGATATATCTTATGACGTATATAAAAGTGTTTCATAGAGACAAATTACTAAATATGATATAGATTGATATGAAACACTTTTAAATATGCACCACACGAATTAATGAACGCAAAATACGGGACAAATTATTCATATACTGTAATATTGAAAACATTGTGACGGTATTGCTACCATACCCTTTGTACATTCTAATGATTCCATTTTAAAAACATAAACGAGGCTTGAGTGTGATTTATATTACTGAATGTAGGGATTGTGTTCCTGAATAGACTATACCTTTGCTCACGTGATTTGGTTTTTCCAGTTATAAAACGATTTTATGGTGTCAGACACAATATAGTTTTTTTACAATTTCATATGCAATAAAATGAAGTCGTTTATATTTAATTACTATCATAATGGTTACCATTATCTTTTAATATATATTGTAAATGAAAGAAATTGCTCATCACTTTTGAAGACATATCAAATGTAATTTCATTCAAATTAACCTTTATTGCATAACATTAATTCCTTTCATCATTGACAAAAAGAGCATGAAACTTATTCTTTATCATTTCTTTTTCATTCCAGAACATGCAATATACATGATACACAGATTCAGCTATATACAATGCGGAAATGGATTAAATGGAAATATAGCGAAAAAAATCCTTTCAGTGAATACCGCATAATGTCATGCAGAATGTTATGAGTATTCATGCGCAAAAATGCAATTTCTCCATTATTATTATGCATATTGGGAGCGTAATACATCTATAATTCCATTTATGATTGAATGTTTTTTTGATTTCCATTAACTGATGTATTGATAATAAGTGCACTTCCTGAGACTTTTATACTATAATAACGACATGCATATTCTGACATATATGGATACGTAAGCTAAAATTGCTTTTCAAAACGTATGTTTTCAATTACAAATAGGGATACAAAAATAATAATTATTCCTGCTTATATTAAATCTTGTATTAAGCATATGCTGTTTAGCTCGAAAAATGAAAACCTTTTCAGTATTTTATGAAATGCATTTGTTTTTAAACAAATACCACTTTAAGTTAATGTACATACGAAATTGATATAAAGTCACTTGCAAACGTTTCCTTATTTTACATACGTTATCAAATTCCGAACAATTTAAAGGAATTGTTGCATCATAAGAAATCACGTGTCTGTAATTTAATATTTAAGTAATTCAGTCTTAATGCATAAATATTAATTGAAAGTGCAGGAATATTAATTATGCTTACTAAAGTAGCTTAAAACGTTTTCTGTTTAAAAAATATTCTTGTTTTAATGATCAAACATGCTAATATGATTGTAAAAGTCAAGACTTTAAAATATTGGAGATTTACAAGTCTAAGTCTAAATATAACTTTTATTCACAATAAAAAATTTATTCAGTACCTTTGTCTTATTGTCCATTTATTAATTGGTATAGCAAATCCAATAGGGGGCGTGGTCGGTAGTTTGCACTTGAAAGCACTGTCCATGAACAGGATCAATCAAACCGAGTCTGAAACATTTTCAATTTTGTCGCGTTGGGCTTTCTTTAGGGATTCTTATTTCACTCTATTTTAAATTATTATGATGTTACATTTGTTAAAATCAAAACAGTCATGTAGGTTTTTCAAATCTACGTTGGTATTTAAATACAAAAATGAAGCTTGATTAAAGCTCTTTCGTTTTACAACAAGTATGTGTAACCTTTTCAAAACTTTACCGTACTCACTCACTATATACCTCAACAAACCTTATTTTATTGACCAACACTTCAGAACGATTAATAGCCAACGGGCCACGTTTGTTTTTAAGTCTGAAGTATTTAGAATCTAAACCTATTTTCCTCTATATGTTAATTGCTTGCGCAATACATAGCAATGCTAATGAAAATAGTGTAATGCAATATACATGTGCATGGAGCATAGATTTTCCTAAGATTTTCCACATCAATTCTGGTATTCTATTTCTTATTTAGTTTTTTATTTTAAATAGATACAGTGTATACTATGTCTTTCAACTTCAGTTGCAGGGAATGTTAAATTGTCTTTCTGGTTTGTGTAAACTCCAGACAGGTTTAGATCTTCAGATGTCTTAAGCCACCATGTGATTCATTGTAACTTATAACTTCTTGAATCGTTATTTCTTTAATATTTGTTAATCAGGGACCATAGCGGAATTTTAATACAGAAAGCTTGAAACGTCATCCAAAGTCCGTACTCTGATTAAATAACCTTTGTGACATGTTTATCACTGTCATATGAACAATTTATTTATTCCTTTTCTATAAAATTACGATACCAAAAAAGATAAACTTCTAGCAATGCAAATACATAATTATTTAAAGCTAACTTGTATATTTATTATAAAGTACCCCACAAGCGACCAAATGTGGAAGATACACAATGCTTTTGATGCGATGAAGAAAGTAAATAAATCAGTTATACAACTGAAAGTAAATTCATTAAAACCTAAGCTTAAATCCTTAATTTATAGAATAACACAGAAAATAGTTTCTGTGTGTGTTAAATAGAGGATATTTGTTTGTTTTGATTGTAAGATTGAAATAAAATTTCACTGAGTGAACACCAGATGCAATATTTTGACGAGTGGCGTAGCCACTCGTGAAAATATAATAGCCGGTGTTCACGAATGAAATATATTTCAATCTTATATGTAAAACAAATAAATTTTCTTTTTATTTCATGCTTTTAAGTGATTTTAAGTATTTTTTTACTGATTTTGCCGCGTAACGTCGCGCATTCTCCTTTGTGACGTCATCACATCATGTCTAATTGTGTTACATTTTAACATGATTTATGGTGACATCGACTTTCTTTTCCTTCAGAAGCAAAATTTACGCATGACAGCATTTATTTCTGCCTGTTATTCCATTTCGTTATGATTTTCTTTTCATCAGCATCCAGATATAGTCCGGCTACAGTGAAAATTATATTTTATAAATTTCACTAGTGGTTTATCAGAATATAATCATTTGATATATAACAATAAAACACTGGAAAGCATGAAATAAATAGAGGATATTTGTTTAGTTCAGTGTAAGATCGGAATATATTTCACCGAGTGAGCACCAAAAGGTATATTTCACGAGTGGCGCAGCCACGAGTGAAATATTAACTTTTGGTGTTCACAAGGTGAAATATATTTCGATCTAATACTAAACGAAACAAATTTTCTTTTTATTATATGCAAAGAAACGTTTTAAAAAGACATTAAGCCTAATACTGAATGAAAAGCGCGCCAAATAATAATACAACATGACGTCATTTACGACGTCACGTCATTAAGTTGGTACCAAGTACTGTGCACGCTTGTATTTCACTGAAACAAGGTAAGGGGCTTAAATTCAAAACAGTGAAATTATCAAAGTGGTAATTTCACTGTTTCAAACAGTGAAATTACCAGTTGTATATCACTGATATATTTCTATAAACCACCGAAAAGCATGTAATAAAAACAAATAATTCTAAAATTGTCAAAATCCACGTTCTGTCGTACTTTAATAAATGACGTTATAGCCTTTTTTAAAGAAAAACATCATTGCATAATTGATGAAAGCGTTTTGCATTTTTTTTTAAAAATCAGTGCACTATTTGTCGGATATTCACACACGAATAAGCAACATATCTAATACGTAATATTTTTGGTAAGTCCTCATTAAAGTCGCTGCCGTGTAGTTTCGGCAGTGTTCGCCATGCAAGGTAAAGTATTTTTGAAGAAATTGTGAGAGAGTGTTTTCATTTATAACATCAGTTTTGGAAGAAATAATATTTAACAGCTTACATATTTACTAATTTTTAGAAAATCTCATGTTTGTCATTCTCAGATGAAGAAAAATTGACAAACCATTATATAACTCTTACATATATTGTATATAGAATGAAATAATGAATTAATATGTTTTTATCATATTATAGGAAACATACCATACTTCTTAATCTGAAAACTCTCAATAAACTGTTATAAAATAAACTCAATTGTCAGTATCTACTTACAGGAAATGTAGAAAAACATATTATCTTATATAATACAAATTTACGTGTCGTAAAATTTCATATGGAAACACCCAATTGAAAGATATAATAAATCATTAGCATGACACTACAAAAGAAACATTTATATATCAATTACTTTGAACTAGCGTAGATTTGGTATCATAGATTAATCTCTGCACGTGCTAACTCTGATACCTGCTGTAATTTTATAGTACATCAAGGATACACTGTTAAGTTAAAACATGCACAAAACGGCAACTTAGTTTTAACATATTTATTGTAGCTCGATTACGAAACAAGCTTTTACAACTAATATTATTCATTTTCGAGTTCGCTTCCTGGAAATAACCAGTACTGGTGTCATATGGAAAAAAAATGGTCGTGATTGTGGTAGTGCTCGAAACCAAGCTCTCTGGGTTAAGAAGCAGGCACCTCAACCACTAGGCCACAGCTCCCCTTAAACACGGCAACTTAAAACACCTTGAATCTCTACGTACTTTCACACATTTAAAGGATCTGCCACTTAAGCCGCAATTCACCGTTTATTTGAAATGATTCCACAATCAGACTTATCAATATTTTCATGAAGTAAATCTAATAAATTAAAATATGTTTATCTCAAAAAATTGAGTTATGCGAAATTTCAACACTTATCAAACACTTACTGTGTTTTGGTTTGCTCATCAGATTATACTATTATTTTTACAGCACAATTTTCCTGAATCGAATGAAATTGATAAGAAAATCTGTGTCTAGAAGTTGCAAAGATAAATTCATTTTAAACAGAATATTTGATATGCATGTGTTCCGGTCACTGTATATGAGGAACTATTTTAAGAAATTTAAATGGATTTAAAATATAACAGGTAAGGGTGCAACGAATCAGGGTATGCATGGCAATACTGTTTGTAAGATTAGACGGTGTTGAGAAATACTATAATCACATTTACGACTGCCCTTCAGTAATTTCTAAATATAAAGTTTTATATCATGTAAACGTATTGACTTATTATTTTTATTGGCTTATTAAAAACATCAATTTCATTCAACTTTCATTATCAATTCTAAAAGTACATTTCAGCGTGTATTGAACCGCATTCTTTGTTGACTGACTTTCCAAATTGCCATTTGAAATACACACAGTCTCTATATAATTTATATTTCACCTGAAGGTTTGTTGAGTTTGTCTATAAATAGTTCAAAAGTTCCTCAATAAGACATGACAAATTATATTTCTGATTGACTTTAAAACTCTTGTCACAGTTTTGACCTTGCATACATTTACTAAAATAAAAAATACCCAGTTACTCTTAACAAAAGCATCGATATTGTCACCTGTTGACAATAATAATTTGTTTTAATTAGTCATATCATTTAGTAAGTGAAGTATATCGTACAATTACTTACCGAATAGCATGTATTATTTTCATAACATCTTCATATTTTACCTAAATCTTATAGATGTTAGCACAGAAACTTATTTAAACTAACGACATCGATGCCTGCCTCATCTTAAAAAAACGCATGTGATTTCCTAAAAAAAGAAAGGAAATGTGCTCCAACAAGTATATCGTGTAATGACAGTGATACATCAGCTATGGAACAAATATACACTACTTAATATTCAATATATGACAGCCGTTCTGGGACAAAAACACATTTTAACAATGAACAGTATGTAGTTCAATAACCTTCTATTCAAAAACATGATGAACAGCAATTCAATAGTGAAACTGAAGGTTGCTTTTAAGTAGAATCTTTGAACGCTCATTGAACGCAGCCTTTCCTTGTTGATCTTGGTTATATTTGATAATCTCATTTTTGAAAGAATATCAGGACTAATATCATGTTATAATTTGAATATGATTATTTGAATATATTTATGAGTATCATATGATTAAAATTTGTTACATTTCCGCTTACAATAACGGTCATATTTATTATTTTGCCACTGTTATCAACAACATTAATGACTGTATAATTAACGGCAAAAATCAAGAGGTTCATACATGTATTCCTTTAAAAGCTGTAAAGCCAAAACTACAATTATAAAGGAGAGCAACATTGTAAATCTCGATGTGAACCCTCCTACAATATTCTGCAACACAAAGACACATTTGAGGAGTGAGGGACAGAAAACAAATAAATGTAAAATATCATTTCATTTCTATCTCTCAATTCATTTTCTCTTATAGATATATCATCAATAAAATTAATCACGACGACTTAATGTAAATAAATGATGTCAATGTCCTTATAATATGTTAAAGTTCTTACAAGTATGCTTGAGGAAATTTCTCTTAGCAGGCCTTTAGAGATAAAGAGGAAACACAATACAAAGGATTTGATTATTGTTTCATTTTTCATACTATTATTTTTACTTAAATTACAAATTTTACCAACGTGTGCTCGTTTTATGTTATTATTCCAATCAAGATTCAGAATGTACAAAGACTACTTAATTACGCCGTGACTTCTATATTATATTATTTTATTTTAAGATGATAATATCTGAAGTACAACATGCCTTGCGATTGTTTGGACAGACTTGAGAATGAGCGCTTTTCAGTACTATATACTAGACTGTAAAACTATTACAAACACTGAATAGCTTTGAAAATAATAATTTTAAATCTTTGAATATTGACACATTCCGTAAAAGGATACATATTAAATAGTTTTAACAAAATGATTAATATTTAAGAAAAAACAATAATCTTGAAACAAAGTCAGCGCTCGGAAGCATTAATCACAACAAAATTACATGAACATTGAAAACTCGGTTTGATTATGTCTGTTCATGAGGGATTATGAATAAGTGCAACATTCCTCACGCCCCTTAGCGCCGGTTGAGCGGTACTCAAGAAGCCATTATACGGTAATTTTTTATAACTTTAAGTATGTTTCACTATGCAAATATGACCATAGAATATGTCAATTCTTTCTTGTGTCATTGCTATTCTGATAAAAGTAAACAGACACCTTTGTCAAATTAAATCAATTTCAAAGACAGAATGTGGTTAAACAAAACAATATTATTAAAATATCATATAAGGCACTTTAACAGTGATGGTTTTGACCTTTAAACAGATAATTCTCAAACTAACCGATCATTTCAAAGTATATTGTAAAGAGATCTTTATATCTGATTACGTCTGTACCGGAATAATATTCATTTTTATCTCAGACATTTGACAATTTAGATACGTGATATAAATTCGTTCAAGTAACTTTATCCAGCAATAGAACAAAGCCGATTATAAGACAATGACATTTGCATTGCAATGTATAGTTATATAATTAGGTTGACAACAACATTTTTTTTCTTTCCAGAATAAAATATATAAACATATATAAATATAAAGTTGCATCATTTACAATCTAACATTTAGGATTATATGACTGACTGATATTGGATAAAGGCATGCATATTTCACATTAATTAACCAGGTTTTCAATTTTGAAAATCCTGGTTATTAGATTGGGGTATGGCGGGCGGATGGGCGGATGGGCGGATGGGCGGATGGGCAGATGGGCGGATGGGCGGATGGGCGTCAAACGAAATTGTGTCCGCTCTGTAACTCTTCAACCCTTTGAAGAATTTTGATGAAACTTCAGACAAATGTTTACCACATCAAGATGACGTGCAGAACGCATGTTCCGCATGGCTGGCTCCAAGGTCAAGGTCACAGTGACATTAACATTGAAAATCCTGTCCGCTCTGTAACTCTTCAACCCTTTGAAGAATTTTGATGAAACTTCAGACAAATGTTTACCACATCAAGATGACGTGCAGAACGCATGTTCCGCATGGCTGGCTCCAAGGTCAAGGTCACAGTGACATTAACATTGAAAATCCTGTTTACATGATTTCATTAACATTGAAAATCCTGTCCGCTCTGTAACTCTTCAACCCTTTGAAGAATTTTGATGAAACTTCAGACAAATGTTTACCACATCAAGATGACGTGCAGAACGCATGTTCCGCATGGCTGGCTCCAAGGTCAAGGTCACAGTGACATTAACATTGAAAATCCTGTCCGCTCTGTAACTCTTCAACCCTTTGAAGAATTTTGATGAAACTTCAGACAAATGTTTACCACATCAAGATGACGTGCAGAACGCATGTTCCGCATGGCTGGCTCCAAGGTCAAGGTCACAGTGACATTAACATTGAAAATCCTGTTTACATGATTTCATTAACATTGAAAATCCTGTCCGCTCTGTAACTCTTCAACCCTTTGAAGAATTTTGATGAAACTTCAGACAAATGTTTACCACATCAAGATGACGTGCAGAACGCATGTTCCGCATGGCTGGCTCCAAGGTCAAGGTCACAGTGACATTAACATTGAAAATCCTGTCCGCTCTGTAACTCTTCAACCCTTTGAAGAATTTTGATGAAACTTCAGACAAATGTTTACCACATCAAGATGACGTGCAGAACGCATGTTCCGCATGGCTGGCTCCAAGGTCAAGGTCACAGTGACATTAACATTGAAAATCCTGTTTACATGATTTCATTAACATTGAAAATCCTGTCCGCTCTGTAACTCTTCAACCCTTTGAAGAATTTTGATGAAACTTCAGACAAATGTTTACCACATCAAGATGACGTGCAGAAAGCATGTTCCGCATGGCTGGCTCCAAGGTCAAGGTCACAGTGACATTAACATTGAAAATCCTGTTTACATGATTTTAACTTGATTTGGCAGTCAAAGGTCATATCATCTTTGGAGGTAATTTAAAAAAGATATGATATATTATTTCATGTCTACTTTGTAACTTGTTTTTCATTATACAGAATTATCAATATAATTATAGTGAACAAATTCTTCTGTGCTGAACTCGTCCTACATTTCTCAACGGATTTTGTTCAAACTTTCACAGAAGCTTTGTCATCAAGCACCCTGGCACATATTGTCGGGGTTTTGTGATTGGATAGTTTTTGACCTAATTATGGCCCTTTGTTTTTTTCCTTATACATAATATTATAGTGAACACTTCTTCAGTGGCAATTCCTCCTACATTATTCATGTTTTACATTGCACATAGTTACATTGTTTGTTGCTTGTATTTGTATTTCAAATACAACATATTTATCTACAATGGTGATAATTGAAAACCTGGTTTCATGGCATTGCCATGTTTCTTGTTTTATGTGTATCAGGTTTCAATTTGCATAAGAATGAACATGCCAAACCTATAAATATAATAAAGCTCACCAGGTTAATAATTAGATGTACCAGAGAGCAGGGACTCTATTTGGGTGTAAATTTCGAAACCTATTGTGCAGTGTTACCTTTTCCGACAGAAGGCCGTCTAAAATCAGTTTTTCTTCTGTAAAATATACGAGAAGAAGAATTTTCATTGGCCATTTTAAAATTACAAACTAAAATTTCGGGATCCCAATATCCATTTAAAAATAAAGCTTACAAAGATAGTTCTTCCATTATAAAATATAATCGACTTATTTGCTTAATATGTATAATTTGTTGGCAATATACAAACTTTTCCACGGATTATTTGATTCAACAAAGCAAAGTTGTTCAGCTATATGAATAAACACATTCCTCTTTGCTATGAGTAAAATAAATTGAGGAAATCTGTTAACAATTCTTTTTAACAATCTGATGATTTAGGAACATTGTAAGGTCATCTTTATATCAGATTACGTCTGTACCGGAACAACAATTATATCTTAGACATTTTATAATAAACATACGTGATATAAATTCGATCAAGAAAATTAACCAAGAAACACATTTGAAAATAAGACAATGACATTCCCTCTGTTTGTACCGACAGATTATTAACTCGATAAAAATACCTTATTTGCACCAAAAAATCTGTGCAATATAGAAATAAAAAAATAAATGATTAAATATAGGCAATAATTTTGACTTACGGTATGTTTGTGATAATTACAGTTCGAAAAAATAGTAACCGTAAGGTTTAAGGTTCCCAACTTTATTTAGTTTTTGTTTCATATTTTCTTTGTCGTTTCAAATGCTATACAGAATGCTTCGTTTCTTTAAGGTAAGCGCTGCATTCATCAATATTATGACACAAATTACACACATTTGTCTCGTCACAATTATTTCTAAATTAAGATCTGTGTTAAAGTTATCTTTGTTTTTTACTTTTTAAACGTGAGTATAGTTGAGTGTACTTTTCTTGAAACAAGATAAAAAAGACATATGCATTAGGTTGCCATATATGCATGATAATGCTCGACAATAAAATCCGGGGAAGTTTATTCACATATGAAATGAAATATGTTCCTTGTCTTTCGAACACTTTGCTTTAAACCAGTATACTTTCAGTTGTACTTTTCTTGCATAAACGGGACAACACCCGTTTAACCAATTTGGTATTTGGTTTACTAATTCCATAAATTAAAAAAAAAATATGTGATAATTACAAATTCTTTGTAAGTAAATCACATTTTGGTTTTGTATTATATTGATGCCATCTTACATTAGTATTTTGTCGCAAAAGCTGATTTAATATGTACCGCACAATATCACAATATAAAACGACTGTTTTTAATCTACAACTTGCACTTTAGTACTTCTAGACAAGATTTATTTCTCCTTGTGTTCTTGCAAGAGACGTTATCTTTCAAATAATTCTTTAAGGTTTTATGTTTAAGAAATATTCGGTCTGTTGAACATTACAAGTATATTAATATATTACCTCAAATGTTTTAAAACGATTGATAAAGCACGAAGTTAAGTCTGGTTTCATGGCGCCAGTAAAAGACTATCATTTTTTAGTCTGACTACAAATAATTTAACTTCATAATAGATACGTGACGGGTGTACCTTGTTGTTTGGTGATGCGTTCAATAAATGGCGCCTTTCCTTGCTGTTTTTATATTTGGTGTTTCAATTTTATTTCCAATGGTCGGATGAGTTTACTGAATAAAAGTATTCAAAGTTAAAACAGTTTCTGTTCAGTATATTAAATATCATAATTTATTTAATTTATAACGTTAAACATATAAGTATTGCCGAGGAAAGTAAATATGAGGACTACTCTGTCTGTTGTGCGATATTAACTGAAACGTTGCCATCCTAATTAATATGTACCACAGAAGGAAATGATTTTCAATATTGAACATGTTTATTGTTCTTTTAAAAGGCTAAAACACATAATGTTTGTAAAATTAATCTAATCATGTTGCTACTTGTAAACATTCTATAAAACATATTTACGCATTTTCTCGAATTTTCTCTTTGTTAACGATTAAATCTTCTTCTGGAAGGTTCAGCAGAAATAATTGAAACGAGATAAACTTTCATTATATATTGCATCATTACAATTGGAAGTAATGATAATTAGACACGGTCATTAGAATTTATCTCTAATACTTTGAATCAAGTTGTATTAAAGAGAGAAAAAGGAGTTCAATTTTCAGTGTTCAAATATATTTGTATTGAAATTTAACTTCAACTTCTAAAAAAGAAGACAGCTAGAGCATTTTTGAAGAACATGTTAAACACTTTAAAAACTGGTACAATCACAAGTTTTCGTTTTCCCAAATTGACCAACTACTCTTATTGCATTGTTTATTCAAAAGATGAGTCAAATAATCAATTACAAAACAAAACTGGAATGAAACTCTCCACACTTAACATATCTTAACGAAAACGTCGACAGTGATGTATTGAATCCCTAAAATCTAGTTTTAATTAATTTGCACTTTAAATACAATGATTGCGCAACTTCTCAACAATTGAAGATACGACATCCAATAGATGAAATTAAGAAAACATTGCTTGCAACATCCATAAACAAATAGATATGCCTTTGATTCAATCCTTTTATCACAAAGCGACCCATGTTAACAAAAAAAAGGTATTAATTTCGCTATTATATACGTTATTTTTGTGCAAATGCATAAAAACAAGAAAACCAAGCTGGGCATATCATAAAGAGATTTGCGCTATCAGATTGAGAATGTAACATGTGCAGTAATAAACGAATCCGTTAGGCACTTAAAATACATTATTAGTTGCATATAATTCAATTTAAAACAAGAAATATGTTAAGTTTTAAGTTACAGGAAATTATTTACGTAATGGGAATGTGTAGCTAAAATAATCAGACTTTCGACTTTTCGAGCAAAGTAAAAAATACGCAAGTACCGTAGATATTACAAACATTTAAATAAAATATGCAAAAATAATTATATTATGACTTAAGTAAATACAAAACGATCTTGTCAAGGAATGAAATAAAATAAAAAATATATAAATTACATAAACAATAGAAATATATTATAGATTTGTTTGGCTGTCATTAACTTAGAGTTGTGTTGACCACAGGATTCATTCTGAAAAATGTAAAGAGAATTCTAAATGAAACATTATACTTTCATTGTGATGTCAACATTATTTATTTAATTATTATAGATCTCAAATTAGCTTAAAATAATTTTGGTGTTTAACTCTTTTTTGGAAAGCAAATTGCTTCGAAAATCACCAATTTAATCAAGCCCTTATACATCTCCCGTAACAATAAATGTTAGTCCCTTTCAACAATTCTTAAGACTATTACGTAATTTTATTTATATAAATCAAAATGTGATTCGCACAATAGTCACTTTGGTTTACGTGTCAAAATATTTTTCATTAAGATTTTTCAACTGCAGATCAATTCAGATTAATGACCGTTTATATGTATCCTTAGTCTGATGGCAGCACGCAATAAAGTAATTTCAATATTGCATACTGATCTTCTGAATTTTCTGTTATAACAATAGAAAATGTGTTCCCCTTTGTACGATCTGCTTTTGACCTTGAGGTTGTCAATGTACTTTGTTTTTTTTTATAAACTATAATGAAATTGAAATTTGTGAGCAAAACGTTTTCCCACATTTGCAGAGTTACATCTGAATGGAAAGCAAATTGGGACAATGCCGTTTTTAATAAACTTCACGATATAAACCCATCTCTTGATATGTCACCATCTCTATCTCTGTCAAACCGCCGTGACCAAACAGTTCTTCTTCGATGCCGAATTGGACACACTAAAATTACCCACTCTTATCTCCTCACAAATGACAATGCCCCTTTCTGTGTAGGTTGTAATGAAAATTTTACCGTCAAGCATTTTCTTCTTGAATGTCATGATTTTTCACAGGCCCGTAATAGATTTTATTCTGTAAATTCACTCAAAGAACTTTTTAATACAATTCCATCAAAAAACATAATTGATTATTTAAAAGAGATAAACTTGTATTCTAGGATCTAATTGGCTCATTTTTATTGTCATTTACAATGTTTTACATAATATTTTAAGCCTATTATAGCATTCGGCACGATATGGCCAGTTATGTGTTGACGTGCCGTAAAAATCCAAACAAACAAACAAACAAACAAACAAACAAAACATATATATTATTGATATTCACGAACTATTATAATTCAAACAAGAGTTTATCATAAGGATGTGAAAATGTGGTTCGTATCATTTTCTACGGGTTTGTTTTAATAAATTTAATAATCATGCATTGAGAGAAAGTAATAAAGCTATAAAACAACTCTTAGAATAAAATAAATAAAACATTTTATGTGTAACTTAGTTCTCTGTATACTGTAATGAAAATCCAAATTTGCTGTTGGTTTTAAATAATTGGTAATCAAGTTAATTGTATTGCATATAAGAGTTCATAGATATGTCGCGTCGATACCGAATACTTTGGGGACATGATAACTATAGCAATCATTGATATAATAAATTTTCCTTTGTACTGAGCTATGTTAATTATTGAGATGGCCATACATTTATGCTGTACGAAATTATTCTCTTGCCATTTAGTCCATTCTGTTATATATGGGTACACGCATCTGTCGATATGAATTTAAATAAAATCAATAGCTTCACTTCTTAATGCCTTCGCATGAAAGGTTTGTGTCACACTGTAATTGATAAATGAGACAATGTTAATCGACTTGAGGAAAAACACGAAATAGTTCGGACTTTATCTTTCCGTTGTAGAACAGCAGTCGCAATTTTGAAAAAAAATTGTTCTTGTTATATGCTTCTAAACGATTGCAATGTAAAGGAATCGAGAACGTAAACTAAGTGAATTAATTTCAATTTTGGATACAGTATATATTCAGCGTTAGACGATCTACATCTTTCATGTAATTTGAAATGGGATGTACACAATCTGTCACATACGCTAAAGAAACATATGACAGGGATCCGAACAGCAGCCTACGTGCTAAACGTGTTAAATTGTTTAAAGAATCACAACCAGACTTGACGGAACATGAGATACAAATAATAAAATCCACATGGCATTTTATGACACATGATCTGGCTGGAAATGGTCTTCAAATCTTTCTGAAGATATTTGAGTTGTGCCCTGATACAAAATCCATATTTCACGTGGAAAATGTTCGTCACTCGGAATTGGCAAAACATAAAGTAATCAGAGCACATGGTGTACGCTTTATGAATGCTATTAGTGCCGCTATCTATTGCTTGAGAGAAAATATAGAAGAAAAAGACAAGATTGACGCCTTTCTCATAAACCTCGGACAAAAACACAAGCAAGCCTCTGAATTTAAAGCGGAATATTTTGAAATATTCCACGAAGCACTCATGTGGCGATGGCGGATTTGCATTGGAGAAGGGTTTACACAAGAGGTTTCAGACACTTGGAACCGTGTGTTTGTCTACATGTTAGAAAAAATTAATCAGGGATATCATTTACAGTAAAACTTTGTTACACATTACGACATACAAGTCTACAAATGGACTTCATCGCATGGGCAAAATCAAAAGTAACATTCATAATTTTAGTTAAGTTTTTATATCATTGACATAATTATTTATACTTAGATATTTATATTAGTAACACGGGAACTTATACAGAAAGCAATAATGCAAGTAAGATTTGCCGTAGACCTCAAACTGTCGAATATGTAAAATAATAAATTCTCATCGACGTTCGGCACTCCATGAAATTTTATTCTAACATTCGTAATAGGTTTTGATTATATTTTACAAATAGAAGATTGCAGAGAATCGAATGACAATGACAATCCTTGTCAAAGTCGGAAACCTTACTATAATATTTATAATATTTGCTTAAAATGCGATACAATTAATAAAATCGACATGTCAATCTATGACGAACGATCAGACTGGAAATAGTTTTCATATTTTTCCCATGCAACAATCTAAATATCTGCAGAAAAATTAACTTAATTTCGTAGGCATTAGATTATGAGGTTTTGTAACAAAGGACATTTTTGGTGGGTTTATTTAATACGTGGACAGTTTATTTCTGTGAAATGTAAAACTAAAATTATTTTAATTCTACAGTACACAAAATGAAATTTGGTTTTAACTTGAAAGTGTGCATTGAATCGTTTTAATTAAGAATCAAACCCAATAATGATGGGGCCTTCTACTTTCTCCTACCGTCAAAGTAGAATAATTGCTTCGTAATTGTTTTGTTTCGGTTTACGGCACACCAACACAATAAAGGTTATTTGGCGCCGAAAAAGGAAAGATAATTTTAGCTAACCCCGGGTATTACTAACTTAATGCAACACCAGGTGTCAATCCCATTCACCTCACCTGCTGGAGTTGAGAGATGCATATAGACTCCAGTACTTCGAAACCATTTAGTCGGCTCTTACAATCACGCTGGGATAAACTGATAATACTAATTCCCCAACACTTAAAGGCAATCCCTCAGCCACAAGGAGGACATGTTTTTGTATTTACAAACCAAGATTAAGTTTTGCAAACAAGTTGTTTTTGATTTTTCCATTAGTGTTATGTACAGTATAAATTTAATGTTTCTTATAATTTCTGTTAGCTTGTTTTTTTTAAAAGTTTCCATTTACCCAAATAAAACTGAACTTAAGAATTTTCCACAATGAGACAGAAAGATTATAAAGACTTAATAGCAACAAGTAAATCCGTACAAAGATATTCAGTCTTCTTTTAAACCACAGGAGGAAAATTAAGTTTTCTTTCAAATCAAAAGCACTGAGCAAGAAAGCACGTATTTATTCTAAAACCTTTATGTGGCTTGATGCTACAATATCTTATGTTAAATGCATTTCCTTGTAAGATGATACAATTTGTGCTCTATTATTACTACCGTTTGATCAAATTAAACAACCCTCACCACACTTCCTGCTAGTGAAAATGATGTGACGTACACAGGAATGACCAAAAATAGCTTGCCCATATTTTTGTAAATACAAAATAACAAATAAGAATAATCGGAATATCAAAAAAGAAAAAAAGCTAGTTTGCTTCTCTCACATGCATAAATAAATTTTGAAATACTTAAGTTCATTTATTTTAGTTATTTTTTCTACATTGTCATGTTCATCAGCACATAACAGATATGATGATACTCTGATAAAAGGTGTTTTTATGTTTTATTTCCTGATAACTTTGACATTTTGCTTCTTTTTAAGATGATGATAAAAAATGTTTTTAACCCTCAAACGTATATCATGAAATAATATTGTTTAATGCACGTCCGTGTCCTTTATCTATCAAATACTTTTTTTGGATTTCCCGTTAAAAAAAAACTCAACAAAATATTCTTTTAAAAATTTCCCAAAAATTGCACACGCTTTAACAAGCTATGTTTTTTTGATGGAAGCAATTTGTTTTTTTTAAAATTATTTTTGGTTTTATATTTTCATATTCACTGTTTTGGGATGATTTAAATACGGGGAAAGGGTTTTGCAAAAATATATCTTTTCTCATAAAACAGACGACAATTTCTGTATTTATGAATGCTTTATTGACTTCAACAATAACAAAACCCTCTATTTTTTCTCAAAAAAACTAAAGCCCAAAAGTGTTTAAAGCCACTCTAAAAGAAAGACAAATGGGGGACTCTTTAAAAAAGGGCAGGGTCAAATTTAAAATTTTATGGGGAAATTTTTTAGGGTTTAAATTACACAAAAGCTTGCTGACGTTTTCATTTTACTTAAAAGACCCTATTGTGCTTAAATGGGATTCCAAATACGTTTAAACCCCTTCGGCCCTGCCAGTTTACAAACGATCTGCTTACTGAAATTTTCAAAAGTGTATGGTTTTTAATCAATTTAAAGCCTACATCATAAAAATTTTATTTTACCAAATGATGTCACGTAGCACAACATTTAAAATTTTTTAAATCTTTGGCCCGGGATCAGCCTTTTACAAATCACAAAAAAAAATAAACCCAAGGGGGTAATCACGGGAAACTTTTAATTTTTCCC
>NW_026860194.1:0-11760 GCF_026571515.1 Ruditapes philippinarum
AATGAATTACAATTTCACGGCAAAATATATTTTTTCTCTTATATTATCTAACTGGTCAGCAGTTTCCCTATTATCTAACTGGTCAGGCAGAGTTCTACTATATGTTTAACTGGTCAGCAGTTTTCTCGCCTGAATGTAAAAGAGCGTTAAATTTGCTGACCCATAATAGAATAAGAGAGGTTTTACGGCTTAAATCAATTTGAATTAACATTAAATTGGTCAGCAGTGTTTTAACTTAATTAAATGTCGACATTATTTTATAAAATATATTAAATTTGCATAATGAGAACATTTCGTAGCATTTAAATATATTTTTCTCTATATATCTAACTTTTCAGCAGATTCTACAATATGGTCATCATTTAAATAAACAATATTTTTGACTGTTTATTGTATTTTGTCATAAATAAATCAAGAATGACACGTCGCGTGTGAAATCGATTTTAATATGACCTTGGGGCATATCGATCTCGATAAATTATCAGTTTAATGGATATCTGTGGAAACATGTTGTTTATAATGTAATAAAAGCTTATTAACTATAACAATTAGCACATTATTAATTTTTGTTCAATATTACTTATACAATTATCACTGTTGTACAGCGTCCACCGGATATAGCCCCTAAAAACACCGAAAACGAAAGTAGAAAGCTGCACAACGAGTACACCCCAAGGTAATGTTTTAACTTATTTCTTCAATCATTACTTCATCGATTTTTCAAACTAAACAATATTGTTGAAGCTAAATATGTCAATTTTTAGAGCAGTCTTTGGCTTTTGCCTGCAAATTAAAAGTTTTTTTAAATTGGGGTGATAAAATGTAGCGTTATTGTTGACATTTGCGAACGATGTTGATAACCACTAATTCAAGCACAAAAACGCATTTGCTGTATCAAAATTCCGCCGTTAATACAAACTATAAGTCATCCCTTCTACTTATATTTGAGTTTTCACCATCAACTCGAGCTGCTTTTAACAAAAAATTTGCGTAAAAAAAGGCCTTTGCCTTTCGACAGAGTCTAGCACATGATTATGTGACAGGGTGAATGGAAAAAACTATAGGATTGTACGGGGTGTATTAGGTAACGGAATTTCATTTTCTGCAAAATATATTAGTACCAGAGGCATATACACGTGCGCTGATGAGAAAACGATTTATCTCGGGATAGGATTGTGAAGTGAATGATTTAATTTTATTAAGGGATAAAATTTTTAATTAAATTGTCACAATTTACGCAACATTCATAGGTTAATTGCAGAAAACAGTTTCCGTTTTTTATGCGTGACTATAAGTTAATAGGGTAAAGTGTAAAAATGCAAAAGCCACAATTTAATTCGATATTTAGTAGTACATTATGAACAGAAATTCAGAAAATTCTATAATTTGTCTTAAACAATTTCAAACGCATGTTCGTTGTTATCTGTGAACTAAACTTGACTAAACATGTTATATTTGTTATTATTTACCCGGCCTTAATATTTATTAAAAAACAAATGTTAAAATGAGCTTTGGTAAAAATCCGCATTTGATTAGTTCAGGTTAATCAGTAGATTTATCTTTTGTGAAATACTATATACTGGCTATAAAGTCCTTCATATTTTTTTGCAACCTCACTTGGAATCATATTCAGTTTAATAAATACAATGCTGCCAATTATAAGCCTGTTTTTTTTTCTTAAAAATGTTATGATGACTCGTATTCAATATCATGATGACATGATATATTGATGGATATTTTATGATTTTCATTTCAACATTCCATACCAAGTACAAATGTGCAGAAGATATGAAACATTTTAAAGAGTTTATTCGGCATCTTCAAAAAGCCGACTAATAGTCTTATATAAGAGGCTAAAACTTTTTATAGAAGACAGTGCCGTTTTGAGAAAATGAATTCCTGGCATTATCTTTTAATCAATTTTCATCTCCTACCTTATGGTAGGTTAGTTTACAATTATTAAATATATCCTCATTTGGACCATCTCCATTCAGCAAGTTTGGTTAGGAAGACTCCTCAACATGTCTTATAAATACCGACAGACACTATTCAGCTGATTTGTGGTGGTATGACAATAAAAATTTAAACGCAGCTATACTGTTAGAACTCAAAAACACTAAAAGCATAAATAATTTACCAAATACCTCTGCATCGTCCTCTAACCTATAACATGTTTAGTCTGATATGATATTATTTCCAATTAAAAATAATAAAAAAAACTATACTTATAATATGTGATGCTAGAACACCGTACGCATCTACTAAACCCTGTACATTATAAACTACTACACCCTGTTCACTTAAATTTGTTTTTCTTTGCTAGACTTGTACACAAGGCAAGGCAGATTTTTGCGAATTTTGTTAAAAGCAGTTCGAGTTAAAGGTCTTGTAACTCAAATATCAAGTGGAGGGGAGGAAAGAGATTTGAACGATAATTTGTGTAAAACGGCAAATTTTGATACAGCAAATGCGTTTTGGGGTTTGATTTAGTGTAAATATCAACATCGTTCGCAAATGTCAACAATTACGCCTACACTTTTTCGCCAAGTTAACAAAAAGTAGTCAATGTGCAGACAAAAGCAAATATTGCTCTAAAAACCAGAAATCATTAAGCTTCTCAAAAATTGGTTTTAGTTTGGACAAATCGATGAAGTAATGATGAAGAAATAAGTTAAAACATTACCTTGGGTGTACTCGTTGTAAAGCTTTCTACTTTCGTTTTCGGTGTTTTAGGGGCTATATCCGGTGGACGCTGTACAACAGTGATTATACGAACAACAAATAAGGAAACAGAAATCACTTTATTTCATATTTGCACTAAATACGACATAATAATTATATTTTGTTAAAATATACATTATGTATATGTACATGTATATATTTTAACCTATGATGCATAGTTTTATACATACTTGAAACAAATTATGATTTTTCGTACATCATATTTTGACTACATTTTTAAAATTTTAACCAATATATAACACATAGAAGAAAATTCATTAAGGTACTTAAATAAAATATTATATCAAAATAAATTGAGATAATTAATATGTATCATTTGTAATATTGACATCTTGAAAAAACATTTTATCAAGTATTTCTCGACCTCGCCTGTAATATCACCAGCGGCAATTTGACACCTTCATTGTTTTCCCTTCTTTATCTAACTGGTCAGCAGTTTTCGATAATCCTTCTTTGTTTAACTGGTCAGCAGTTTCCTATATATTCTATATCGTCAGCTAATTCGTCAGCAGTTTAGTGCGACCCCTTCCATGATCGCACCGTTTGTCGGTGAGTTAGTAAATTCTGACCAAGCACCGGTAGACGCACGACAATGCGATACGATATTATTCCAAATGTCGCTTCGCATTGTCGAGTGTCGCTTCGCGTTGTCGAGTATCGCTTCGCGTTGTCGAGTGTCGCTTCGCATTGTCGAGTGTCGCTTCGCAATGTTTGAGCGTCGCGGTGTAAAAATCATAAAAATAACGCGACATTTACTCGACATTTTAAAAATGTCGCTTCGCGATGTCGAGTGTCACTTCGCATTGTCGAGCGTCGTATCGCATTGTCGCGTTGTCGTTTCGCATTGTCGAGTGTCGTGGTATGCACTTCTACCAACCTCGACACTCGACAATGCGAAGTGACAATGCGACAACGCGAAGTGACATCGCGACAACGCGAAGTGACATCGCGACAACGCGAAGCGACGCTCGACAATGCGAAGCGACACTCGACAACGCGAAGCGACATTTCTTAAATGTCGCCCTTTTTTACCGCGACATTTCTAGGCGACAGTGCGACATATCGTTTGACACTGTCGAGCGTCGCTTCGCATTGTCGCATATCGCTTCGCGTTGTCGAGCGTCGCTTCGCATTGTCGCGATGTCACTTCGCATTGTCGTGTGTCTACCCTTAGACGCGACGGACGACATTCTAAATGGCACGATAAGGACACCGTAAAAATCACTTTATCGAACCTACAGTCTTCAATTTGAAACTAACTTAAAATCTAACACCTTGTCATCGAGGCTTGTAAAGCAAATTTCAAATTCAAATTCTGTATTTCATTTCTCTCAGTGCATCATACATGATACAAACATAAGGTATATAACAATTAACATTTGTAAAAACGGCAATACATACATGGCAAGTCATTTACAGAGAACAATCACAATACATAAAAAAGATTAACTATCTATTGTTTATTTATTTTTTCTTCTTTCGTTCAGTAGGAAGTAAATTATTTGGTGTATTTATTGTAATTATTCTGCAGCATAATTAATATGATTGTATAAACAGCTGATTTGACCACGTGTTGAAAATAACATAAAATGATGTCTATTTCACATAATCATCTTTTGACACCTGTCATGCATAATATCGGGCAAACGACAGTATTTGTTTTTATAAGAGATTTAAACTGATTGTAAAGTTTAATGTATCGAAATTGTGTCGATTGAATTTTAACACATTTTTTGCGGGGTTTATTTATTTCCTTATTTCACGGGCCTTAAGTTACGCAGTCTCACGTGGGGTTTTAGTTATTCACAGAAAATGTTTATGGATTTATTTCTATTGGAATTAAGCAGTGTTCTAAAGTTTGCAAGTGATTTTGGATACATTTTACTAGGAAGCAAGTGATATAATTATAATTCTACTTGTAAATATACCGTTGTACCATAAATTTGAACTCCGTATGGTTTACTTCAGAATCCGATAATATTACCGATCCTCGAATATTTGCAAAGTGACTATGAAAATATATATGCTTAATTATTGCATAAAACAATGCAATTCTACTGTAAAAGTGGTGTCTGCATGAAAAAATTATTCTTATGCACTATCGAAAAAATATATTATTTAGCTGAAATCAATATTCCTGTCGTTACATACGATAGAGTTAACGTTTAATTGCCTTTCAGTGCGATGAACTATCAACACAAAGATAGTTTATTAGTTTTCTCTGTGTATCCAATACTATTCCGGCCCCTGCTGTCATACACAAAATTACTTTGATTTGCACTTTAACCAGCTGCCAACCATTCAAAAGTTACCTGTATGTCTGCCTTATCAGCCATTTGTTACTATTAATAGATTTTATAACAGTAACATATAACGTGTAGTCACGTGATTCTGGGAGAAGATGTTTATAATAAATAAGATAAAAAAAGTAGAATAGGTCTCATAACATACAAACAACCAGATAATTTAAAAGTGTCATTTCAAATATTATGCATGATTTATTTATCATAAAATAGCAACGCTTGACACTTTGAAAAAAGGAAAAACATCCCTAAATTCAATGACTGATCCATAGGGATACGTCATTAATTCATTTTATAAAAATTGTAATGTTGCTTTTTACGATGTCAATATTTGAATATTTCATTTCATTGAGCAACATTATTGTATGTTTGAAATTTTGAGATTACTGAAAACAATTGTAGTCTTTAATTGTTCAGTAATTGTTATGCTTTTATTTACAGATTTTAATGCCTTCTCCTACCATAGGTATAATATTAAACTGTTACAAATATAGTCGCCGGTTTCTACCGGCGACTAATAAGGTTGTTCATGTCATAAAATCTAAAACAACATTAAGGAAAGAGATTTGACACGCATTGTACAATGGTTTTGTTACTGAGACGTAAATGTGGTAACGGAAACGGGGCATTTTGAGCCGTTGATTTTTAATCAACGAGTGAAAAGAGTGAAATGTTTACAACTTCCCTTAGGGCAACTCAAGACAAATAAAGTTTACAAGAATAGACTCTTGCCACATTTGTATAACTGGAAAGGAAAGATTAATTGTTCACTTTTGTTGCGACTTAGTATAGTCTCAATACCTTCTTGTGATACTTTTCAGTGTAACCTGTCAGTAATATATTAAACTTATTTGTTCAGGAATTAATACTCTGGTGCACATAAAATTTCCTTTGAAATCTATTCTTTTGATCTTTCTTATCTACTTTTCATGACGCTAAATACCATTCATATTTTATTTTTTGTCTTGTAAAATTAATCTGTAGATCTATAGCTGTTACCATATAAATGAGCTTAATAGCAATGTTCAAAACATATGTTGGGCAAATATATAACAGGGTTACTTAATCAAGTCGAGTGAAAGAATTTAGACTATGTTATTTGATTTTGATAGATAATCTAAACAATCAACCAAACTAACTGTATAATGATTAAAACTATGATAATATTTATATTTCATGATTTTGTTTTCATTTTTAATATATTCATTGGAAAAATATCTTTGTAGCTATATTATCCACATTTTATCATTTATTTCCACATAAGGTGCCCATTAAGAACGGATCCAGTATTACCGAACCGTGTACTAAGATTATGAATTGTTTGCCTAGAGCCAAAATACAGTGCAACGTACCAAGCCCTAGCACCCGCTTGCAGCATCCCAATAGCCTAAAAACGTTGATTTTCAGAGAGCTGTGGCATATGGTTGCTAAAAGTCGAAGTTCTGAATATGAATAAGAGCAAAAGTTTTTGTGCAAGAAATTTTACTCAATTTGGCATGAAATTATTTGAGGCGTGCTCTGTGTTGAAAGCAGAAATCGGCGTTTAAGTCGCCTTGCATGTGATTATCGAGTTTGTGTAGTGAATCGACAGGTCAATAAAATCAGGTATGCTAATCACGCATGTGCGCACTGAAATTCAGGTTTACATTATGTAAAGTTTCTGTTTTAAACCTTGTGAGAAAATCAAATAATTTGAGGATATTTATTTATTTCTGTGACAGATTGTAAATAATCCCATCGGAAGAGCGTCATGTCAATGTTTTTCCAGAATGAACGCACTGATTTAGCTGTTAAAGTTTATAAATGTAATAAATTCTCACGTTCTCAGTACAGTTATATCTTAATATCAATCGACTGTTACTGCCAAAATATAAGACAAATATCAAAGGAGATAATATGCAAGAATATCAGTACATTAAAGTGTACAGAGCTATATCTGATGAAATATGTTTCAAAAATTATAAAAGTGCAATAATGTTGTTTTCATAAACTTATAGTCGTTTCTTGAAACATACGTGACGTAAAATGTGTACGAAATTTAAGATACATGTCTACATAATGTTTTAACATCCAATCGCTGCTTTATTTTTTTCCATGTGACCAGCGACCCAAACATTTATTCTTTGCTGAACACTTTAATCCGTTTTACATTTTCTAACGAAACGTTAATAAACAGGAAGTATCTTTTAAAAAGATACTCATGCGAAGTAAATCTGATTAGCATGAAGAGCTATGTTATTTCTAAGTTTTCAATACAAAACGTTATGTAAGCAATGACATAATAATCAAATAGTGTAGGTAAGAAAATACCCATTTTGTATACTTGAATTAAAACTATAGCATATTGATATTTATTTTTTTAAATTAGTAGTACAACTTTTATCTAAGATGTCCTTTTAACAACTAACTGGAAAACATATTAGATAGACAAGAATGCACTTTACCTGTAGTTAAGGTGAATGAAATATTGAAGTGTTATGATTGTAGATTAGCTCAATTTATGTTTCAAACATGATAACAAAATAAAAATAAACGAGTGTACTGTAAAACTACAAGATAAAAACTTCTTTTTTATAAAAAAAAAAACACGTTCAGACTTTTAGTGACCTAAATTAAATCTAAATAGTTGAAGTTTGACATCAAATTACTAAATAGAACAACGACGTACTGCCTAATTTTTTTTGATATAAGGTGTCTTGACCTTATTTGTTTGAATAATAAAACAAAATGGATACAGAGAGAAATATTAAATACCTGTTTAAAATTGCATGGACCGAGATAATATATTCAATTGACATTACATGATTTTGTTGTTGTTGTTGTTGTCTTTTCTTTTATACTATAGCAAACCATATTTTTTTTCATTATATTATATTTTATTCATAATCTTATCATGCTTGCATGTAATTAAAAATACCCAACTATTCACCTACAACCAGTAAGAAACTAAAATATTTGAGAGGAACAACTTGAATGGATCATAATAGTTATAATAGTTCTATGATTGATTGACTATTTGATAAATAAATGTCACAGCGAAAGGTAGTGAACGATTAAAATTGGTAATAAATAAACGTTACTTGATATCTTCTGGCATTTACGCCCATAGAAGATTGAGTGAATTGTTTGATAAGATCATGTTAGGAATTACAGTGTTGTTGTTACAAGAATATTAAAGTACTTTTATTAAGGTAACCAATGGTTTAATACCATTGTATAACATTAGAATTTATCATAAATTGTCCTTTCTTAATAATAACAATAATAATAATAATAATAATAATATAAGATTTAAAATTAATGATATTTTTATTTTATATAATTAAGCTACATATTAACTTTTGGTACATTTTATTTGAAGTTGTCTTACAGTGACCTGTACATTCTTAGATACTTGATTATATATTGGCTGATTACAATGACAGCTATCAACAAGTCAAATTTACAGGACAACAATTAAGTATAATCGCTGTTTGGGAGTTCTGTCTTGTTTTATGTGGGTCCTGCTGGGTTCCTTGCCGGTGGTCCAGTGTTACTGGAATGTGTAGGGGTTGCCTTCATTGAGCGCCGCCCTAAGTTGTTGATCTTGCTTTTCATGTTTTATATTGTAACAGTATTTGTTTCTGTGTTTAAACTTTCGACAAGGAGCATCATAACCAGACAGAATTAAGAAATTTCGCAATTTACCGTTTAAAGCAATAAAGTCACTGAAACCAGCCAAGATACTACAGAATTCATTAATGACTTTCTTCCTTTTAGGTACTAATCTTGTAAATAAGTATTCAATTTTGAAATTGACCTTTGTTTTACTGCTATTGAACTAGAACTAAACATAACTTTTACTGTTTATATCTGTGAAGAATTAATTTGAAAGTTTCACATAAAATCGTATCTCAATCAAAATAAAATGATATTTCATTTCTTATCAAATCTTGGAATGTATAAACATAAATCAAAATGTTAATCTATAAACATCCATATGTAAATAGTTTATGTAAGCAAATTGCCACGGTTCCTCCATGATAAATTAAGTTTGGTAACAGCAATTTTCCTGTTAGCAGAAAGGATATTATATTTTGTCTTGCTAGTGTCATAATAATATTGTTGAGGAAAACAGAAATAATGGTTAAATAAATACCGCTGTAAGATGCAGACTGATGTTGCGAGTGGAAGTACATTGTTAAGAGATACGTTGTTAAGTTTTTTAATTGACAAAGTGATACCAATACTAGACAAAAGACATTAATATTTAAATGCTATATTCATTTAATATTGTTAGGTCTATACAGTATAAAGTGTCAAATGTTTTCACAGCTTACTCGTCTCTAAAACTGGCGTGTCTACCCAGCATAAGACAATAGCGTTAACCTATATTTGCCGAACACTAAAATTGTTAACATAACACTATCAAACACAAATTTAATACAATCTTACAACAGTAATATATGTTACGAACCTGTACAAGATCATGACATTTAAGGCAAAATGTTTGATAGTGAAATATTTCTTGCAAACTTAACAAAAAGGGGCGTCCTCGCCTGTTAAAAGATAAGTTTATGTAACTTTAGTGTGTAATATTTGACATCAGGAAACACTGTGTCAATTATGATGAGTCTGCGTGTGTTGTTTTTCATGTGTTATTTGCTTATTACCTATCATTTTGCATTCTTCTATTTCGCCAAAGATCTGTACAATTTTCAAGATTGAACGAACTGTAAAATGGCTGTGCCACTCAAAAACAATTGCTTTATTTATCTGAAACATGTTGGTAAATGTTCATGAAAGTTCTTTTATCTAGACACTTGGACAATGACCGTTTCGAATGAAGAAACGTTGCAACTACAAACTGTTATTTTTTAATTTCACAATAATCCACTTCAAATGACAAGAAATTTTACTCATAACTTGCCGTATTTTTTTTAGGTTTTTATATTTAAGATCATGTTTTTCTTGAGTATATTTACAATATAAATGTTTGTATAAGACCCTTTGCTGTATTATACATGTAGTCTTCATTGTGCTTGGGTTTAACGGCAAAACTGACAAATCATACGTCTAGTATTTGTATCTGCCATAAAAGCAGCCTTATGTTCCGTGAAAAGAAACAGACAAAATTGTAATAAGTATGAAAAAGAAATAAACATATTACCAAAAGTCTGGAAACACAGCAAAGCGCACTGTAAATGATATGAATTGTCTGTTATCTTGAATTGTTATACAATTTGTATCTTTTTGATGAGTTGACTATCCTCAAATTGAAACGTCTACATCCAACAACAATAACGTTTTAATCAATTATAAGTGGTGGTATGAAAAATGTCAATGTAACAAGAACCTCAGATCAACTGTCTCATTTTTGAATAATTTTATTAAACACATCAGACTTGTACTTAATAATCCTAAGTGTTTTCCTTTGTTACATAATTGTTATTGAAATGTTTCTGGGAAATATGTCTGTTGGATGTGTCAATTTATGTTTGCATTTATTATTATTGACGACAATATAACTGGCGCAATCCTGTTTCATTACAAGAGACCTGTTTTCCATACCGATATAAGAAATAAATTGTCTTCTTCAAGAAAATTAATAGTCATGAGATACTTACATGGCATAGATGAATAAGGTAGCCAACCACAACAATATATATAGCAATAAAAGTGTCGTAAATATGAAATTGCACATCCCTTCCCTGACATTTTATTTAAATAACAAACAATGTCATGTGTTTTGTTTTCTTAGCAAATAAGTTTCGGCACATGATATTTTACGGATAAGAACGATTATGGTCATTAGGCGATCTATGTTTTATTGTTGCAATTTTAAATTATCCCTCATGTACAGACTCAATCAAACCGACTCTACAATGTCCATGTAATTTTGTTGTGATTAATGCTTCCGATGGATCCCACTTTATTCCGAGTTTTATACTTCAAAACATCAGGTGTCAAGTGCTGTGTGACAGCTGTAAAAGTTGCCCCGTTCACTTCAGTGTTGTTATATTTTTTCTTGTCCTGCGGGATCATTGATTCTAGCACTTTTAAGTATTGAACATTGAGTACACGCCGGGAGGGGGGGGGGGGCGTGATGGATGTTGCACCTTGAATTATCCACAATGCAATGTACAGACTCAATCCTCAAACAAACCGATTGATGATTCTGACGGATCACACTTTATCCAGGTTTTTTTTAACAAAAACCATCAAACAAATCTGACTTCAAGAAGAAGATTTTAGATAAGATAATTCCATTTCATAATGTAAGTTTTGTATCGAACTCACGACCTAACCAATTACAAACTAGATTGAAGTGTCACTTGTTTTCAATATAACGGCAAAGTTGAATATTTAAGTACATTTATAAACATGAAAGCTACATGTTTTCTGCATTTTAACTACAAAAATTGTAAATCTAGCAGCCAAATTGTAATAAAACCTTCAAAATAGTCCAAGGTGTTACATACAGACTTCAGATAATCCTTATTTTGTCACGTAAGAATGTCATCTGAAGTGATTTCTTGTCCCATGAAACTTATATAAATGCAGTTAATGTGTACAGTATAAATACTTTTGTACACCACGTACATCAATGTTCTTAAAACAAACGCTATACTGTCCTTATAACAGCTAGCGAACCAAAGTGAAGCCCGACAAACTCTGTATAGCAGTCCAGAAGTGTGTAATTTATGGTAAATTGCTGAACATTTCTGTAGTGTTG